>NW_026067952.1:1928164-1968259 GCF_014885135.2 Alexandromys fortis
TATATATCTTGGTTAAATTTCAAACACTAAAAAGATAAACACAGGGTATTTCCTTTTGAGCTTATACTGTGAGGTTCTATTAAGCCGCATTTACCAAGCTCTCATGTGTAATAAACTCTTGCTTGAACACGACAATCACTGGCCTGAAGAATTAAGTCTCTAATGTTAAAATGCATCTAGCATTTCAACCAGCCAGCCTACAGGACATATGTCCACTAGGTGGCATAATACTACCAGAAAGGCCAATTAAAAGAAAACACACACGTGATCAAACTTAAAATATGTAGGTCATGTTTGTTTTGAGACAGGGCCTTGTTGCACAGGCTGGCCTGGACCCCACTGCGTAATTGCTGCTGGTCCTGAGTGCCTGGCCCTGCCTCTACACCACACGGAGACGACAACCATGAAACCTCCCATCAGGTTTCAGACTACAGCATATGAAGACGGGCACACTAGTGGGAAACAGCAAAGTCTGTTTCTGTCAAGGACAAAACTACAGCAAATCTAGCTGTGTTACTGTCTGGCTTCACGTGTGCTTCATTTACTGAACATTTTTAAACTAAACAGCAAACTATGCATTGAGCACTAACATATCTGTTTTCACTTAATTATCCCAAATTCTGTGACGTGTTTTCTCGCCCTGGTGTTAACACGGCTGAAGCTGCACCTGAGTGGAGAATGGAAGACGTGCTAGCCACAGCAGGCCCGACTTTGTTGTGAAACACAAACTGGTACGTAGCACATGATGGGGAATTCATAAATGCCACCAATAGCAGGAAAGCAGTTTTGAATGACTTCCCATGCCGTCAAAACCTAATGGATCATCTGTGACAAAATTCAAACTAAACAAGAATCTGAAAGAGACTACAAAGACAGATGTAAACACCACCCACATCTCTAGCGGTCACAGGCAAGCTTGGCACCCGCTGAAGCACATGCATCCACCAAGCACACAGCAGGAAGTGAACATCAGTGGAGCCATGCCAATTTAATGTAGCTGAACACAAGGGCTAAGAGTATGGTTTGGGTATATTGTTTAACATTAGCCAACTTCCTTTTTGTTATCTCAAGATTCAGACAAGGGACAAGGCTTGTAAACTAGCCAGAAGCACAAGGGCACAGACACAAAGATCAACAGGAATAGGGTGAGGGCTCAGGGGTATACGCGCTTGCCCCTGTTCCTAGCAGCCGGAGATCATCGCAGGGACACATACACTGTCTTCTACATTCCATTTGTACACTGAGGCATGTGTGCACATGCAGGCAAACAAAGGTAAAATGAAATATATCAATAATACAAGCGTTCTGACTGAGCAAGTTATTTTGGGGCCTAAGAAAAACTGTACCATGCCAAAATGAGAGGGAGTGGGCTACTCAATGATAAGCTAGCATTTTCCTGTGTTAGAGGCGTGGGGGAGGATACAGAACAGGATAGCGCTGAACTTCTCCCATGTATTCATGACAACCCTCCCCCATACAATCAATTCTGGTTTTGCAGATAGGGGAGTGGTTAAATAGCTTGCCATTAGCATCACAACCAGATCCTGAATGGAAGAGCTATAACTAACCAACAAACGGCATCAAATGTTCCTTATCCCATTTACCAAATTTTATTCCCCCACGATCACCAAAATAAACCATTTATGCCGTAAATCACACTGCCCCCAACCAGTTAACAGAAAGTTGCTCAGCAAATCAGTAAGATCATAAATACTTCAGTTTAGGGTCATGAGGTAGGTATCTGGAGAGTAAGGGGTTACCTCCACAGCTATTATGTCTCACCCCCTACCCACTGCTCCCCAAGACACAGCTAAACTGTACTCTGGCCTAATACTACCCTTACTTCCAGGTGAGATATGGAAAGAGTGGCTAACACAGCAAGAAAATCTGAGGTGAGAAGAGCAAAACTCTCTAAAATAGCCTCCAAGTGTCTGTTCTTGGGTGTGCTATGATGAGTAAACATCTCAGCTGTGACTCAACTTCCCCCGGCTTGTGTGCCGGGGTTAAACAAGGTATGATTAAGTATACCAATTATGAGTCTTTGTAGTGCTTCTTTAGAATCACAGAAACTTAGGAAAATTGTTAAACAACAGCTGTGGGTTTGAAGAACTGCTTAGAGCGCTATGCCGAACCTGGGATTGCTCGTTCTAAATGGGGGTGGGGTGAGGTGAGGTATGGGGAAGGCACCTGGGAAGAATTTACAAGGCATCAAGAAAATTCACACATAAAGGTTTTGCCTAAAATACAAGTCCCAAACGGATGTTCCTATTTAGTTCAATTTAGTGGCTTGTCACCACCAATTAATCTAAAAACTTAAATCTTACAATATCAAATTCAAAGGTTTTTTACAAGTGATGGTGACTCACGCCTTTAATCCCAGGAGGAAGAGGCAGGTGGATCTCTGGAGTTCCAGGACAGCCATGGCTACACAGAGAAACCTGCCTGAGAAACAGAAGGGAGAGAAGGAGGAAGATCAAGGTGACCAACTCCCCAGGGCATGTGCACTTGCACACACTAAATCTCATAAAACTTAAAATGAAACTCTTTGTCACGTATGTACTGGAACTCCAGTACTTGAAAACAGAGAAGCACCTAGAAGGTAATCTTGACTTCCAACGCAGTTGAGTCTATCCTAGGCAGCACCACAAACCCTGTCTCAACACAAGTATGAAAGCTAATTCTACTGGCAGTGACAAATAACCACCAGGCATATAAACATAAATTATATTAGGTACTATAGTAAGTCTTGCTGGAACTCAATGACTGATGTGATTCAACAGAGGAATGGTTGAGTACATGTACACACCAACACACTCACTTGCGCATCACATGTGTGGATTTCCCTCTTAAGATCAGAGGGGGTGAGAAAAAGGGTGTGTGGAAGGAATGGAGGGGAGTGGGAGGAAGGGAAGTGGAAATTTGGATTAGTGTTTTTTAAAGTAATAAAATAAGATAATAATAATAATGTAATGCCAGTTTTCAGAGCTTCAGCTATGTCTGTTTCTTAAAATAACCTTTGTCTCCAAGAAATGCATTTCCAGACGGCATGTTCTGGTTTCCTGCAGCTGACAATCAGACCCTAATCCCATCAAGGACCTTCCATGCTGCACTGAAATGCATGACTTGACTTCACAACTACACAGCTTTTCTATTATTATTTGTGGTGCCAAGCACTGGTTCTTAAAGCTGACATTTCAAATATAGATATATTTTCTTTCAAATAGAAAGTAAATGTATAATTTCATTATACAGTTTATTAAAATCTACATTCATTCATATCAATCATTCATCAAAAGTCCTTCAGTAAGGAAAGGTACTCATGGTATTCATGGTCAAGTTCAACATTATGACTTTAGGCGATAGCTCAAAGTTTATCGTGGCAATAACATCAGATTTTGCCCCTACAGTCCTGCTCTCCACATGGCAGCGCACAACTCCAGTTCCAGAGGATCTGAGACCCTCTTCTGACCTCTGCATGCGCCATGCACACACATGATGCACAGAGATCAAGTGCATACACCCACAAAGCAAAAATTAATAAATCTTTTTTTTTTTTAAGTGTTTCAGACTGAACAGATGGCTCAGCCAGTAAAACGTTTGCCTGAACTCAATACCCCAATCCACATAAAAGCCAGGGGCAGTGGTGGGCATTTGTAATCCCTCCATGTGTAGGGGAAGGAGGAAATGGGAAAAGGAAAGGGAAGAGAGGTGAGAGAGAGAGAGAGAGAGAGAGAGAGAGAGAGAGAGAGAGAGAGAGAGAGAGAGAGAGAGAGAGAGAGAGAGCGCGAGCGCGCGGAAGGGCGAGATAGACACCAAGGACTCACTGGCCAGACAGCTTAGCCTAAAAGGCCTATGTAAGACTCACTCTCAAAAATCAAAGCTGGGGGAAAGGGCTGCAGTGGCAGTGAGATGGCACAGATGCCACCAAGCCTGTTGACTTGAGCTCCATCTCCAGAACTCAGGTTTGTTCCCCGCCCAATATAAAGATTGTAGGTGACAATTTCTTTTTTTTTTTTAATAATTTATTTTTTATTTTATATGTATTGGTGTTTTGCCTGCATTTATGTCTGAGCAGAGGTGTCAAATCTTGGAGTTACAGACAGTTGTGAGCTGCCATGTGGATGCTGGGAATTGAACCCAGGTCCTCTGAAAGAGCAGTCAGTGCTCTCAACCTCTGAGTCATCTCTCCAGTCCCGTAGGTGACGATTTCAAAAACTATTTTAAAACTGAATTAAGATGGCCAAGAAATTCAAGACTATAAGGCACTTAATACATATAATTATATATAACAAAATCTTCTACTCAAGCTAGAAATAAATGCTCAGTATTAATGAGAAAAGAACTGATGTCCAGGGAGGGCTGCACACGCACACACACACATGTGTGCACACACAGAAATAGAGGATGTGAAAGTAATTATAAATTTTCATAAATTACAAAGAGTAAGAAAAGATAATCACATCACTCATTGTCTGAGTACCACATATAGTAAAACTCAAAATAGATCTGGTTAGCATGGAGTATTGTCTGAAGCCGAAGCCTAACAGATAAGGCTGAGTCCCACACTAAGCAGAACACACATACACACACCGAATCACTGATTTATCAAACAAACTAAAGCAAAGAAGATAACTTCAGATCTATCTCAGGGCTGGCCTCAAAACAGCAGGATCATAGCAAATTTACATCTCTGAATTTTGTCCTTTTGGAGGGGGGATTTCTCTGTGTAGCCCTGGCTATCCTGGAACTCAATCTCTGCGGTCTAGGCTGGTCCCTGAGTGCTGGGATTAAAGTCATGCCCCACCACCAGAGGCTTAACTGCATTGTCTAAAAATGGCAACCCACCATTTTTTACAAGGTTAAAGTGATTAAAAATCCTATTTGCAAAAGCAAAAATTAACTCATTTGTTTAGCAGATGCAGGCTCTTGCAAATTAGCTTCCCAATGAGTGTTGTTTTAAGAAACATGCAGAGCAGTGGTGGCGCAGGCACCTTTAATCCCAGCACTCCAGGCAGAGGCAGGCAGATCTGTGAGTTCAGAGCCAGCATGGTCTACAGAGAAAGTTCCAGAATAACCAGGACTGTTGGAGAAACCAAGCAAGACTGGTCTACAGAGCATGTTCCAGAATAACCAGGACTGTTGGAGAAACTCTGTCTTAAAAATCTTAAAACACATCTTTGAAGCCAGAATACTATACATGACTTTAATCCCAGCACCCGGGACATAGAGGCAGATGGATCTCTGTGAGTTGTAGCCTGGTCTACAGAGACAGAGTCCAGCAAGGGCTACCAAGTGATATCCCTGTCTCAAAACACAAAACAAAACAAAAATAAAACTCATGTTAAGACTTACAGTCAGTTCTTTTTTTTTTTTTTTTAATTTTTTTTAATGTGTATGGGTGTTTCGTCTTCACGTGGGTGCAGCACTGCCCAAGGAGGAGGGACTGTAGTTACAGTTGATGAGTCACCACAGATGCACCGGAAATTGAACCCAGGTCCTTGGGAGGAGTTCCTAGCGCTCCTGACTACTGACTCATCTCTCCAGGCCCTCATAGTTGATTCTTTTTAATAGGAAGCAAGCAAGCAAGCTAAGCATGGTGGTTACTGAGAAATTCGTGGATCTTTGTGAGTTCAAGGCCAGCCTGGTCTATACAGGAGTAGAAAACAGCCAGGGCTAAATAGATCATGACTAAAAAATAAAATCAATTGAAATAATTTAAAAAAAAATCAGAGCAAAGATACTGGCAACTTAACCTGACTAAACCATAAGTGTCTTTTACTATACAGCATCCTTTTAAGATGGTTTCATTATTAATACCAAGAGACTAGGGATTCTTACATTTCTTCCTAAAACAACTTATATATACAAAAATAATCTTTGCTTCTTAGGTCCTGGGAAGGAAGGTAAAGCCTGCAGGCAGAGTCGTGTCTAGAAATGCAAAGACAGTAGAACTACATCTGTATGGGGCCACTGTGTCTTCTGCAGTCTGAGCATGCTCTTGCAGCAAGCCAGTGTGATTTGCACTGGCCGGGACTCTGACGGGTCCTGGTACCTGAGGCCTGTGCCCACCACAGAAAGCACTTCTTTCCTTGACGAGCTTACCAACACACGACGGACTCTGTGCTTTATTCTAAAACCCCTTTTAGCTATCACCACAATCAGATTTTAAAAAGCTAAGCAACAAAATTAAAAATTATTTCAGTCCTACTTATGTCATCTTTCAGAACACTTTTCCACAGTTATCTGCAGGGCTTTATTCCTCTAATTCCCTCTTCTACATTCTGGTCACATTTCAGAGTATGGAAATTAAAGAAGGCTGGCTCACAGGTGACATTGCAAGACCACAATGTGAAGATGCTGTATTTTTCCTCTAATGGTTTTAAAGCTAGACCAAACAGAAGCTCTCACAGAAATGAACCAAACATCCTGCACTACTCACTTTCGATGCTTGCGTACTCACAATGTATTTAATACACAAAACCCACTAAATTGTTTAGTTTATTGTATTAATGATAAGTGATGCATTTTATTTGAAGCTTAGAAACACAACTTAAGCATGTGTGCACATGAAAAGCTTTAAAGTTGCTTGAAAATGTGAAAACAAATAAGATGTTAGCCTTGCTCAATATCAGCTGTCGTGCACTCCTGTCTGATGCATACTATTTCACAAAGCAAAGACCTAGAAGAGGCAATTTGGAATCCACCAGCTGCAGACACTGATTACATACAGCAAATTCTACCCAAGGTCAGACGTGTAGGTTTTCAATATCAACTTCTAAATAGCTCTGTACCTTTGTTTTGCCTTTTGAGACAGCGACTGTGTACCACTGACTAGCCTGGAGCTTGCTATGTAGAGCAGACTAGCCTCATAGAGAGCTACTTGCCTTTACCACCTGAGTGTGGGATTAACACACTGTTCAGCCACACCCAGACTAACGTTCTTTTGAAAATAGATTTAGAATGAAAAATGCTAGGAAAATAATTACAAGTCTGGCCCCTACAAGCTACAACCACTTATAAGACTATTTTCATTAGTTCATTCTGTAAATTGTTAGGCTGTGATTTAGACCAATTACATTTCCTAATTTTCAAAATTAGGTACTACAAGAAGCATATTATCACTGACCTGAAGGATTATTTTGTATTTTTGTATGTTTTGTGTGTGTGTGTATGTTGAACTCAAGAGCCCCATGAATACATGCAAGGCAAACACTCTATCATCTAAGCTACAACCTGTGTCTTTGATCCAATTTTTTTGTGTATTTGTCTATGCTAAATAAAACTCTTCCATGAACAAAAACAAAAATTTTATCCAATTCTGCAGGTTAAAAAAAAACAACAACAACAGTGACTGTATTAACTAACCAAAGATGAGTTCAGGGCTTGAAAGCACTTGTTCTCTTGCCAAGGACCCGGGTTCATTTCCCAGCAGCCACACGGTAGCTCACATTCATCTGTAAGCCCAGTTCCGGGGGAGCCAACAGACCACACATGTGGCACACATACACACATGTAGGCAAAACATTCATCATCTAAAATAAGTAAGCCTTAAAAAAAAATTTGCATGTCAAGAGAGGTGCCACACTGAATACACAGATAAAAACATGGAGTTTGGGGACAATCTGGGCTATTATAGAAAGATCCTGTATCAAAAAAATACATATATGCAAATGAATTCTAAAAGTATTCATTACACATTCCAAGAGTGCCGTACTTATAGGAAACTACTTCAACTGCAGGTCTGACTTCAGTAATGGAAAATTCCTGTCAAGTGTTGTTTGTTTAAAGCATCTTGTACAGTATGTGATCTCTGTTCAGTAAGCCATAGCAGTGTACACTCATACTCCCAGCACTTGGGAAACTCAAGCAGAAAGACTGTGCAAGAGGTCAGTCTGAACCACAGACAAGTACCAGATTAGCCAGGGTATCAGAGCCAAAACTGCATCTCAAAAAGCTTAAAGATTGCTATTATTAAATTTATTTGGGGTAAGGGGTTGATGTACATGCCAGTGCGTGCCATAGCACAACATAGCACCCACTTGGTTGAGGCAGTGTCTTCTGCTTCTACATCTAGCTGCCCTGGAGCTTCAGGGAGCTTCTCCTGTCTCCACCTCTCATCTCAGCTTATGAGTTCTGAACTACAGATGGCGGCCACTGCACCTGGCTTTTCAGGGGTGGGGCTGTGTTATGGAAATGACACTCAGGTTATCAGGCTCATGCAGTTAGGCCTGTCACCTGAGCCATCATCTTGGCCCAAAAGTTACATTATATTCAAAATATTGAATATATAAATTCTAATGAAGCCATGCCAAAAAAGATATAATGTTACAAAATTTAATTATGCAGAATACAATCTTATAAACCATCATTAAATTTAAAAGGGAAGTATATCTGACCAATTTAGTAGTAGTAGTAGTAGTAGTAGTAGTAGTAGTAGTAGTAGTAGTAGTAGTAGTAGTGTTTAAAGCTAAACAAGGAATTGGAGAGGTGGCTTAGCAGTGGCTACTCTTGTGTCTGATTCCCAGCACCCACATGATAGCTCACAATTATCTGTAATTCCAGATCCATGAGTTCTGATGTCCTCCTCCGGACTCTGCAGGAACTACATGCATGTGGTGCATAGACATACAAGCAGGCAAACACCCGAACAAATTAAATAAATCAGATCATACAACACACAAAATAATGCTCATTAGTGTCTTAAATTTTAAAACAGTTCATCTGACATGGTGCAGATACATACTATTTATTACTCCCATTTCATCCTACAGAACAGTGGGCTAGAAGGAAGACGAGCTGTAACAGAGAGAGAACAAACTCACTAACACTGGTGAAGTTCAGCACCACATCAACACAACACAGGAAAAGAACTGGACGCCTGAGTCACAATATCAGAAATTTCACTCTTCCTCACAGACTGCCCTCTGTGAGGAAGAGTAAACAAGCCACTTAATGCCAGTCAGTAACTATCATTAGTACCAGCTGGGTTGTCTTTGTTCTGGTTTTCTTTTTAATATGGGGGGGGGGGGGGGGGGGGGGAGACAGAAGATTGTGGAGAATAAATATGACTATATCTATTATAGTCTGTTTAAAAAAAAACAAACACAACTTTCTTGGGGCTCGGCGGTGGTTGTGCATGCCTTTAACCCCAGCACTCAGGAGGCAAAGGCAGGCAGAGCTCTGAGTTTGAGGCAAGCCTGGTCTACACGACAAGTTCCAGGACAGCCAGGGCTACATAGAGAAATCCTATCTCAAAAAAATTAAAAACTTTTGCTAGCTTGGAGGATAGGCCCAAGAGCCCCAGTAATAATCCTGACCACACCTACTAAAACTTCATTCTACCACCTTAGCAGGTCACCAATAGCAAACCAAAGACTCTACTCTTCATTTGTTCAGGCTCAGAGTGGGAGGTGTTTAGGTCTGGCTTTTGTACATAAGGTCTGTGGTTCCAGGCTGTCCTGGAACTCACTATGGAACTGACTGGGCTCAGTCTCCTGATGCTGGGGTACAGGCATATGCTAAATCACGAACAATCCAGTATTAACTTACCCCCCACAAATATCTCCTTTTAAAGGGGAATATTAGCATTCAGCACTGTGCTGTGCACAAGAACAGTGCTCAAAGGGTTGTAGGAAGAGCATCACTGAGTTCAAAGCCAGCCTGGGCTACAGAGTGAGGCCCTATCATCCTCTCCAGGCTGAGCTACATAGTGAGAATGTTACTCTCACTTGCAATCTTGTACTTTAACGAGTGGGGAGAAACATTAAGTAGATAAGAGTCTCTACATGAAGAACCAGATCTGTCAACCACAAAAACTTAGAGTTGGAAAGAACCTGAGAGCTGTAAAGTGTACAAATTGATCACTATGAGAACTTATGAAAGACCACAGTCCTGTCCCACTAGCTTCTCTACTACAAACTGGCCATCTGTGCTTCCTGGCTTTACGCTGAGAGTCACTCTCTCTAGGCAGGCAACTGGCAAGATTAATGATCCATACACCCCAAAAGAAAATAAGACTGAAAACAGTCAGTTAAGCTGTTTGGCTTTAAGGCAGCATCCCTTTCTAAGTTCCAATAACTAGGGCTTATATTTAATAAGCTAGCATATAATCAAAGCAATGTTTCTCACATTAAAATGAAGGACAGGGGTAAATATAGCCTAGCAGCCATTCCTCTGCCAGAGATATTTTGTTCACATTGATTCACTATAACCAGGAGACCTTTTAATTTTTTGTTTGTTTGTTTTGTTTTGTTTTGTTTTTTGAGACAGGATTTCTCTGTAGTTTTGAAGCCTATCTCTTGCAGACCAGGCTGGCCTCGAACTCACAGAGATCTGCCTGCCTGTGCCTCCCGAGTACTGGGATTAAAGACATGCACCACCACTGCCCAGCTCTTTTAATGATATTTTGCATGGAGAAAGGGAACATAATATATGTGTAGGTAAAGGACAACTTGAGGACATCTCCCCCAACATACAGGTCTTAGATTAAACTCGGGTTGTCAGGCTTGGCAGCAGGTGCCTTTACCAGCTGAGCCATCTCACCAACCCATCAGGAGAACTTTTAGAATGAGAATTTTAGTTAAGTGTTACATAAAAAGACAACTAAAATCTACTCCATCTACACTGTGCTTCTGCATCCACTACATTGAGAGGGTTCATCTTGACTGGCAGCTTGATTGGACTGACCCACCAGGGCCTAGGGTTTTCATGAGCCCTTCTGGGTACATCTGTGAACTCTCATGCAGAGCTGGCAAGTGAACAATGAAGGACAGGGTAAAGGACTGTCCTGACTGTAAGTGGCACCATCCAATAGGCCAAAGAACCATAAAGCAGGAAAGCGAGGAGGGCGCCTGGATTAATTAGTAAGTATAAACAATACAAACGGAAATCAGGATAGGTGCCTAACTAATTGGGGGTTTAGACTGGTGGCTTAACACGTGAAGCTTTGAGCATTCTCAGCAGGTGGCTGTAAGCTGAGCAGTACCCCAGGCACTGTCCCTTTTTCTCTGTAAACAGGAAAAGGAACATAAGAATATCTTGCATCAAAATTACAAACGCATAGAAACAGCAGATAAGGAAGCAGCAAGGGCACACGGCAAGTGAGAAACTGCCACTCCAAGTTACAGCTCTTGACCTAGAGAAGGCTAAACTTAGAAAGTGAGACAAAAGGACAGGGAAATAGCAAACTAGATAAAGCCGGTTAGTAATGTATCCAAGGAGGGTGGGATTCAAACACCCAGATTTCAGAACTAACTAAGCAAGAACTGGCCGGATAATGCACACTTAGCTGGGCAAAGTGAACTGCTTTCTAAGCGATCCAGCAGCTTTTCCGATTTTATTTTACTATTATGATGTAATATTAAAGGTTAAGAATGGAGCTAGATAAAGTGTCGTTTGTCTGCACAAGTGATCTGGGGGAAATAGCACACATGAGTGGCGGCTGATTCCAATTTGCTTTTTAGACAGGGTTCACCTTGTAGCCCTGGCTGGCCTGCCTCTGCAGGGACTAAAGCACGTTCCACCACCCACTCCAGACAGATTCCAAGTTTAACCAAAAACCTTAGAATATTCACACACAGAGGCAGGAAGGGCTGCTTTCCCTCCTGTCCCCACAGAGTATGTTTGTCGGTATACTATAGACAAACGTACACCTATGTGTTGGTTCAACCAAGTCCACTTGCCGAACCATCAACGAAAGAAGCACATTAAGCACAAAGCAAGTTAAAGACACAAAGCAAAAGGCAAAGCCTTCGGGCAATTCAAGTAAAAAAGAAAATTACAGCAATCAAGTCAAGGAAAGTGCACGAATTACCTACCTGGCAGCCCGGTCAGTGAGGTTCAGGTAGGAGCTTATTTTTACCGATCTCTGAGCCCGTTGTTCAACAAATCTTTTGATCCTAAGGACAAAAAGGGTGTGTGTGAATTTTATTGTCTTTTCTTCAAATTAAGCATTATTATTATCATTATTGTTATTATTACTCCCAACTCTCCCTTCAACATGAGAAAGCCATTACATGATGGCTCCTCTGGGAATCAGATGCCTTTTTGACCAGATCAATACTTGCAATTCTTAGCTGGACGGTGGTGGCGCACTCCTTTAATCCTAGCTCTTGGGAGGCAGAGGCAAGTGGATCTCTGTGAGTTCGAAGTCAGCGTGGTCTACAAGAGCTAGTTTCTGGACAGGCTTCAAAGTTACAACCCTGTCTCGAAAGAAAAAAAAAACTTGCCATTTTTATTTAAAAAAAAAAAGTTAAGCACAGCATTCACAATGTGATGGTCATAGATGACAGCAGGGTTTCTGCTGGGCACCACCACCAATGCTTCATGAGAAAGGATCAATCTGACTTCAAACCATTTACTACAGTCACTTAATGCTTTAGAAATATGTGTAGCCCTAGGCAAGGCAACCTGAAAAATACAATGAAAGTAACAGCCTTGGTTTCCCAAAACAGCCTTTAGGGAAGAGGAAAAAAAAAAAAAAAAAACAGCCAGGCGGTTGTGGTGCACACCTTCTTTAATCCTAGCACTTGGGAGGCAGAGGCAGAGGCAGGCAGATCGAGGCCAGTCTGGTGAATTAGTTCCAGGACAGGCTCCAAAGCTACAAAGAAACCCTGTCTCGAAAAAACGAGGGGGGGGGGGGGGATAGCCAGCCTCCTTCAAAAGTTTATCCTCTCATTTTGTCTACATTCTCCTCCCCAAAACACTCTAGGGAAGAAGGATAGGATACAGCAGGCTGGTTACTAACTACCCCAACACCAGGGAAGATGGGGTCCTGCTGATGGATGCAGCAGAGTCTGTAGAGGGGCCCTTTGATGGCTAAGGGCATCCACTACTCTTGCAGAGAACCTGAGTTGGTTCTCTAATACCCTTGTCAGGTTACTCACAGCCACCTATAACTCCTGATCTCTGGCCTCAAGGAGCACTATGCTCATGTTCGGATACACACATAATCAAAAATAAAAATAAATACTATAAAAAAAGAAATCATAGTGCCACCATTAACTGGGGAGAGGCAAAAGCAGGCACAAACAGGCACTAAAGTTTCTGAAACAAAAGTGATGTCCATGAAATTGGCATTTGATGAGCATCAAACAGGCAGGGACGAAAAAAGCACCACAACATGAGTAATCCTGAAGCACTGTTAAGATGGAAATTAAGACAAATCCAAAACTGTTCATGAAACAGGCAATCTCTGCAAATATTACCAGGATTTATTAAACATCTTGCTAATTCTTCACAGTAAATGACAAAAGTACAACCACATGCGTCTGCAGTCCCAGAGTTAAAAAGGCAAAGGCAGGAAGATGGCTAGTTCCAGGCCAGCCTGGGCTACACAGCCAAATCCTCTCTCAAAAACAGGGTTGAGGCCAAAGTTCACTGTGAGGGCTTGCCAGTGTGCACAAAAGCCCAGATCCAACCAAGACCACCACACCCCAAAAGGCAAAGATGATAAAAACACATTTTACAGGATGTCTCTATTATGTGTGTGTGTGTGTGTGTGTGTGTGTGCGCGTGCATCCCTATATCCCATGACAGAAATATGGATGTTAGAGGACAACTTTCAAAAACCTGTTCTCTCCACCATGGGCCCAATTTCAGTTCATAAGTCTTGGCAACAAACACCTTTACCCACTGAACCATCCTGCCAACTCCAGTAACACTTTATATAATATTGGTCATTTGTAGCCAGGCAGTGGTGCCACAAGCCTTTACTCCCAGCACTAGGGAGGCAGAGACAGGAGAATCTGAGAGGCCAGCCTGGTCTACAGAGTGAGTTCCAGGACAGCCAGGGCTACAAAGGAAACCAAAAAAAGAAAGAAAAAAGAAAAAAGAAAAAGAAAAAAAAAGAAACAGGAAAGAGGAAGAAAGAAAATATTGGCCATTTGTCTAAAAATTACATGAAAGACAGGATACATAATAGAAATGCATAAAAGGCAATTGAAAGTGAAAGCTTTTAGCTTAGCACATGCAGGACGTAAAGCCAGGCATTCTGCTGAACAGTCTCCAGCCGCACAGAGATCAGGGGACACGGAGCGGAGCAGGAGGAGATCAGGTGGACTAGAGCAAGCACACTGGCACACAGCATGAAAATATAATGAACCCAGAACTGTGTATGCTAACCTAAAACATTAAAAGCTTTCTTATTTTTTTAATGCGGCCACACCTTTAACTCCAGCATCAGGCTAACCAGTTACACGGTGAGTCTAAAAGTTGTGGAGGCAAGCCATTCAGCTTCTACATGCCTAAAGGCTAAAAGACCACAAAATCCTAATGGCAGGGCAGTGTGTGAACTGGCTGAGCTCAAGTTAGTAAGGACCTGGTTAGAAGGGGAGCAACATGTCAGCAAGCTGCTTGCTCTGCTGCTCTTCCCTCTCTTCCTGTCTCTCCCTCTCACCCACTCTCTGGCTCTCTGAAAAGCTGGGTAGAGCCTAGCACACTAAATAAATACAGCAAAGGGGGTGGGAGTGGGGGTGGGCGGTGAGCAGGCTCCACCAGTAGAAGGCTTTCCACAGGAACTGCTACAGGGTCAAAAGTTTACAGTGGTTTCAATTTCACCTTTTAGCAGCCAATCAGGAAACAGAGACTGCATTGACCCTCGGGCTGCAGAAGCATTAACTCCTTGGCTACCGAGGGCGCTGCTGCTCCTCCAAGGCCTCCTCTCAAGAAGCAGGAGAGGTAAAATGGCACCCGACAATCCTAAATTCACGTGACAACTTTATTTTAAACAGAAGTTTAAGAAAAATGATTTGATAATTATCCTCTTTCTCCTTCAAGTCAGAGTTTCTTTATCTTAAGAGCATCCAATAAACCAATCAATAACGCTAGTGAAGACAAAGAATTAATCAGGGAAGGTTAAGAAAAGATTTTCCTCCTTGAGGCTTCAATTCTACCAACAACCTACAATGATAGAAGATGATACCGGTTTAGTGCCCTATAAATGCTTTAAAAAGAAAACCTCAGTAATGAAGCCCATTAATTACAGTGTTTAGGCTCCCACTCCCTCAGGTCATTGATACAAACTGCCGTGTGCTGTCCTTTTCACAAGAGGAGTCTACAGAAATATAGCTAGAGCTTCTAAGGAGCCATTTGTCTCCCTCTACCCTTCTCACCAAGCCCTCCAGGACCCAGCACAGCCCTCCGCGCACAGAAAACTGAAAAGTAAAGCCTTTTGGCAATAGACAGAGCTGTCCTCCTGATCATTTTTTATAAGTTTCCGGCAAATGCAGAAAAAAAAAATCAATGCATTAATCCATTCACTACCATTGTCACTGTACTAACAGTGAGCAGGGTCAAGATGAAGGGGGGGGCAGGCAAGCAGACAAGAGTGCACAGGGGCATGAGTGTGTGCACACACACATATTTTCTTCTTCCCCCCCCCATACCGCCCCCCACCCCAGGACAATGAGGCAGGAGGATGCTAAAGCCAGGGAGCTTGAAGCAGCAGCATGACTACTTGGGATTGAGGTTTGAGTTGGATTTTTTCGACTTGGTTTTTGTTTGTTTTTAAGGGATGGTTGTAGGATGGGTTAAATCAGTTTTTCTAGCGCTCCAGGCCAGCCATGGCTACACAGAGAAACCCTGTCTTGAATGCTACAATATGCTACCCAAGTGACCTTCCGAGCCTACTCCTTCCTCAAATCCTACTTACCACCTCTCTCTCTCTCTCTCTCTCTCTCTCTCTCTCTCTCTCTCTCTCTCTCTCTCTCTCTCTCTTTCTCTCTCTCTCCCCAGTGGCAGTCCTTGTGTCTTAGCCTCAAAGTGCTGAAAATGCATGTGGGAGAGCCACACTATTCCTTAAAGCACACAAGGGGAACAGCTGTACACACTCTCTTACCAAAATGATCTACTAAATCCTAAAT
Source organism: Alexandromys fortis (assembly GCF_014885135.2). Taxonomy (NCBI): domain Eukaryota; kingdom Metazoa; phylum Chordata; class Mammalia; order Rodentia; family Cricetidae; genus Alexandromys; species Alexandromys fortis. Next base: position 1,944,025 of record NW_026067952.1, read on the forward strand.
TTATAGATAAGCTGATTTATAGACAGACAGGAACATTTTCCTCACTGATATGTCAATTGGTTGAATTTTTGCAGTTTTACAGGCCTAGATTTGAGACCCATACCAGCACCACCACTGAATACTAAAATGGGCCCACATAGTATAGTAGATTTTATCCAAACCAAGAATATCAAATAGCCAGCTATTTCTGATACACCAGAAGTAAGGAATATACAGAAGTGCCTCACTTACCACACAACAGCCAAGGGCCCAGAGCACTGCAGACTGCCCTCACTGCACAAACATACAAGGCTCAGACCACAATAAAATCAGGGATGGTGTGCATTGTTTTCAGCTTGGAGTTATTAAAGTAATTTTCTACAAATAATTTAACCCCATAATATATAAGTCTGATTTTTAAAATACATCTAGTTCAGTCTTTTTAAATACAGCTTGCAGAAGTGTGCACACTATGTTTGTGCATGCATTTAATTTGTTTTCTTTTTACAGGATGGCATCATTTTGAAGGAAAATGGATGCGACAAAATTTTACATCAAGTCAGCATGTTAGCCAGAAGCTTTTTTGTGTGTTCTGAATTTGATTAATACAAGCCAAGGTCACTTCCTGAATGATGCCTACCACTGCAGCTGCAGGCAAAGACTAGCAAGAGGCTGGGGGGAGAAAGTGGGTGATGGTATTTAGTAACACTTGGATAGATTCCATTTCCACACAGTTATCTTGGCAAGATCCTGCAATATAAGGATAAAAAACATTTCTATTCCTTAATATTTAAACAGAAATGTAATTCAATATGCATAGTGTTCGTGTCAGAATTCTATCTAAAATGTCCTTCTTGATAGTGTGCAAAAAAAAAAAAAACATTTTAACTACAAAAAACTATACAAATAATACTAAATACCAAACTAAACTAACTAGCACTACAAGATGACCTGAACCTAGCGTGCAAATGTCTGAAGGAAGATCTAAGCCCTTACAGAGAAGAGAATTAGACTCCTAGCTCCTTCACCCGAAACCAGAAAAGGCCCAAGTCACAGCAAAAATCTAAAACTTATTAGGAAATTCATGAAATTTTATTCTGACATGCAATTGAACTTTTACCTGTCAGCATTATGCAAATGTTATTGTGTCTTAAAAATTCTCAGAGTATACACTAATAACAAGTAGAATAAATCCAGTTTCAGCAACAGGAATGTATCAATGCCAACGAGCATGGCTAGGAAATCTAAACACACTCCATACCCCGCCTATAACACTCTGTGTCCTACACAGCTCAGAACTGGATAGCACACCAGGCAGAGTCAGGAAACCTGCACCTTCCTGTAATTGTCTACAACAGCCTTTTTATTATAAAAGGATTGTTGCCTCATTTTACTTTTCAAATAACAAGCTATGAAGTTCCAGCCACCTAGAATCAGCAAAGCGCCCATGTGGGTTTCTCGGTAACTTGTCTAATTTAAGTATATATTTATTTATTTATTTCAGTTTTCCAAAACAAGGTTTCTCTGTGTGGCCTTGGCTGTCCTAGAACTTACTCTGTAGACCAGGCTGGACTCCAACTCAAAGAATCCACCTGCCTCTGCCTCAAATTCTGGGATTAAAGATGTACATCACCACCACCCAGCCATTTTTTATTTTTAAAAATTTATACAATATTGACCATATTTTCCCCTTCCTTCTCCAACTCCTTTTCTATCCTCCCACCTCCCTATGGTTTTAGACCGGGTTTCTGTCTCATTATGTCTTCCAGGCTACCTAAAAAATGGAAATACACACCGCCCTCCTTCCCCACTACAGGTTCCTAGGTTCTAGAATCTGGTGTACACCACTAGGCCCAGCCTTGTTTGTTTTTTTTATGCTGGGGGTGGAGTCTTGACAGCTGCTCTACCTCTGAACTGCATTCCTAGCCCACCAATGATTCTACTGTCTTGTGTTTCTTTTATGTAGAATAAGATCTCCCAAAAAAGTGTCCCTGCTTCCCAGGTGATGGGATTAGAGGTGTGCAGCACCACGGCCTGGTTTAAGTTATTAGTTCACAATGGTTAAGGTCTTGGCTATCTCTACTGGACCTACCAGCACCGCTCTTCTCTCTTCCCAGCCACTAGCTTGTGTGGTGCCTGTAGGTAATGGAATATCAGAGGTTGTGGAAGTGGGGGGTGGGATGATCAACAATGGTCATCTGTCTTAAGTTTTAAAAAAGGACTTCCCAAGAATAACCCAGAACCAGGGATCAATACATCTGGGTCCATTTTTATTATCTATTTATGTGCGCATGTGCACGTTTTGAGGCAGAAAGAGGGCATCAGATCCGGAGTCATCTGAAGTTATAAACCGCCCAAAGGGAGTGCTGAGAACTGGGTTCTAATGCACTGAGAAAGCAGCAAGTACTCTTATCAACTGAGTCATCTCAAAAGGCCCAGAATTCATTTTTCAAAATACGGCATTTGGAGCTGACAAGATGGCTCGGCAGGAGAAGGTGCTCGCCATTAAGCACAATGGCCTGAATTCAATCCCCAGGACTCCTGAGGCGCGCGCGCGCGCGCACACACACACAGCACATTCACACAGACTGACATACAAACATACATAATTACAAATAAAGTTTTTTTAAAAAAAAACTCACCATAATCAAAGTTAAGCTTCAGATGGCCACAGACATAATCTGAAGTATCAAAATGAGTAAGTGGAACAACCCACTGAATCAAACACAGGGATCACAATAAGCACAGGGCAAGCAGCATACAGAGCAGCTCTTCCTGGCAGTGAAAAGGCAGACAGCAGAGAAGGATTGACGCAACTAAAATATCAGCAGTCAGCAAAAAAAAAAAAAAAAAAAAAATCAAAATTACTAATTTAGGAACCAAGGAAGCTAAAGAGACTGGGTGAAAGTTGAAGGAGGGTTAGGATATCTCCATAATCATACACTCAACACCCACAGATGGAACAGACAGCACCTCCTTTATGTAATCATGCAATGGAAAATGCAGCAAGTGCCCAACAATCAAAGTCAACATCACCAAAATACGCAGGGTGGTTGCTCATACCTATATTCCAGCAATGAAGGAGGTGGGCTGGCTACACCACATTAGAGTCCAATCTGAAAAAGCCCTTTTGTCTTACATTATTTTTATATAGCTACCCAGTCCATAAACCAGCCTACATCCTGGGAGTCAACCCTGGTTAGACTAAACAAGGAAGCAGTACTATCACTGCTTGTTTACCTCGTGCAGGCTGTGAGCACTGCGGCTATGATCTAAATACTGACCTAAAATTAAGGTATTTTAATGGGTTAAGGGTCAAGCTCAGACCTAGCATGCTTGGCTATCACGTGCACTGCAGCGCACTCTAAATCATAGCACTGGAGAGATGGAGACAGAAGCCCTGAGGAATGCCAGCCAGCTGATCTAGTCAAACCATCAAGCTTCAGATTCATTGAGAAATTCTGTCCCAAAACATAAGATGAGGAGGCACTCTGGAAGACATGCAAGCTTTCATGTACATACACAACTGTCCAACACATATGTGCCAAGGCACAGATAGACACTTGTACTCCCAAAAAGTATCTGAAAAATGACACGTGCAAAATATAAAGAACTAAATTATAAAAAAAATAAATAAATAAAAAGAAAATGAAAACCTAAATTTTAAAAGATGAGGCTGGAAGGGAAGGCTCAACAAAGTGCTTGCCTTGCAAATACAAGGATCTGTGCTCGCTACCCAGTACCCAGGTAAAATAAATGAACAGCCAAAAACAAACAAACAAACACATTGTGAGCTTGGTGGCACATTCTTGTAATTCCAACACTGAGAAGGCAGAGACAAGACACAATCTGAGGGCTCATTGGTCAGCCAGGCTAGCCTAATTGCTAAGTCCCAGGCCCCGCAAGAGCCCTGTGTCAAAGGAAATAGATGACATTTCTATGGATGACATCTGAAATTTTCCTTCCTTCCCTCCCTCCCTCCCTCCCTCTCTCCCTCCCTCCCTCCCTACCTCTCTCCCCCCCCCTCTCTCTCTCCCTCTCTCTCTCTCTCTCTCTCTCTCTCTCTCTCTCTCTCTCTCTCTCTCTCTCTCTCTCTCTCTCTCTCACACCCACACCCTTCAGACTCCAGGGCCGGCAATATGGATCATCAGATAAAGGTGATCTCTCTCACACCTAAATATAATCCCCTAAAGTTCACAGAGTAGGACCTAAGTTGTCTTCAGCCTGCCACAAACAGGCAAACATGTGAAAAGATACTAAACCACAAATGAAATTAGTAACTGCAAATTTCCGTGATGAAATACTAATACGCTGAACAGATTGGCCAGACATACAAAATAACAATGCTGAAAGCTGAGGAAAATGCAAACCAATGGGGCTTTAGTGTACAGATAATAAATTAGGAAGGGAAAAAAAAGTGTATTTAAAACTTAAATTCTCCATCATATGGCAATAACACAATGTTTACAAAACTATAAATTATAGTAGTAACACATTAACTTATTAGGAAGGAATCTCCTGTCAGCTCCAGCAGCTGATGAAACATTCTGACGAAGACATTCTCAGATATGCTAAAATCCCATCTGTCTTACATGGCATAGCTCAACAAGGGTATTATAAGCAGATTTAAACCAGTCTGGCTATGCAGCTAATTAGAGCCAAAATCTACTCAGATTTTTTAAAAGTCAATTCTCTAGGTCCTGTCATAGCATTTTAAACAAATAAAAACAGTCAATGAAAGCTACTGAAGTTGGAACTGGAGAGAAGGCTATCACTTGCTCTCCCAGAACCCAGGCTCAATTCCCAGCACCCACATGGCAGCTCACAATGGTGTTTAACTCCAGTTCCAAGGGATCTAAGGCCCTCTTCTGACCTCAGTGCGCCCTGCCCACGAATGGTACACAAACATACATGTAGACCTAATATCCATACACATAAAATGCAAAGAAAGCAAGCTAGCTACTGTAAGTTACTTTCTGACCAAGATATATAGTCATGTCCAGAAACTGCGGCAGTAAAGCTCGTGTGTCCCACATGGTGTTTTCCAACTGTCCCGGAACTCAGGATGTACAAGCTGGCCTTATGCTCCCTCTGCCTCAGCTTCTGGAGTGCTGCAACTAAAGCAAGTACCCAGCAAGTGAGATGCTCAGTGGGGAACAGGCACCTGCCATCAAACCTGACAACTTAGTTAAATCTGGGTCCGACCATCATGGAAAGATAGAACTCAAAAAAGTTGTCCTCTGACCTCCACATGTAGCCTGTAGTTCGTATGGACTCATTTGTTTCTTTTGATTTGTTTTGGTTTTGCTTTGTTTTTCAAAACAGGGTTTCTCTGTAGCTTTGGAGCCCGTCCACTCACTTGGTAGACCAGGCTAGCCTCAAACTCACAGAGAGCCACCTGCCTCAGCCTTGAGTGCTGGGGTTAAAGGCACAGAAATTTAATTTTACATTTTTTTCCTTAAGTGGTGCCTTTAATCCCATCACTCAGGAGGCAGAGATAGTCAAGGCTATACAGTAAAACCCTGTCTGGTTTAAAAAGGAAAAAAAAAAAAAAAAAAAAACAGGAGGACAACGAGGAGGAAGCAGGAAAGAATTAGGGACTGAAGAGATGGCTGGGAGGTTTAGGAGCACAGCCTGCTTTTCCAGGGAACTCATATTCCCAGCACCCACATGGTGCCTCAACCATCTGTAACTACAGTCCCAGGGGACCAGACACCCTCTTCTGGCTGCTGTGGGCACTGAATGCATATGGTCCACAAATATCCATGCAAAATGCAAATATAAGTTTTAGAAACCTTTGGGAAAGATGTTAATAAGCATACAACGATCCAATACATCTAAAAATTAATAACAGTGCATAGGTACAGATTTAGAAAGCCAAGCATGGGGACATGCTTGTAATAACAGTTCTCTGTGGGGTTAAGGCAGAACTGTTGAGTTTGAGGCTATATAACAAGTTCAAGGTCACCCTGGAAAGCCTTATAATTGATATATACATACATAAAGTGTGGAAAGTATAACTATAAAATTGCCTTTTCCTTTTCATCCTTTGTTTGTTTTTTGTTTGATGATAGGGTTTCATTTATATTATACCGGCCTCAAACTATGCTTATTCTGGAGACAGGGGTGAGTTTGAATTTCTGATCCTCTTGCCTCTACCTTCTGAGTGATAGATTAAAGGTATGTGCCAATACACCTGGCTTGAGTTTCTTATTCAATAGTGGACCAGCAAGACCATTCAACATGGAAAGGCATTTATCTTACTACACAAGTGTCAGAGCCTCACAGATGAGCACACAGACACACATAGGCTAACTATTAGACATGTAAATTCTAGTTCTACAGCTAATCCTAATCTTCTGAAACTGGTAAACTTCCTCTAATTCAAGTCCAGTTTGGGGTACGTAGTAAGTCCAAAGGAAAAAGCCCTACATAGCTAGCCACACTCAGACTTTTCTTGCTCATCCTAAATACACCTAGAAAACAAAACCTCTCTAAGACCTCTCTAAGACCACCAAGAGCACATAAAATAAGGTGTCAGTCAAAAATGAGACAATCAGCTTGGAACACTTAGCCCTCTGCAGTGTATATATGGCAGTTCTCCACTACTGAAAACAATGCAAACTTTACTGCACAAACCAATGATGGTCCAAGTCACAATGGGTATGAGGACCATCTTGCTTTACAGGGAAATGAAGCACAATGACTTGAGCAGGTTCCCACAGCCAGGAACAGATGAAGGATCAGTACAGACCTTGGCCTGTCCAATATTCTTTCTTCTAGATCATATTGTCTCATACTACAATTTACCTCGTTTTGGTTTAATTCCACTGTTTGTTTGTTTGTCTGGAAGGCACACATAAAGGCCGGAACAAGCCATGAGCATCTGTTTTCCCCTTCCATCATGTGGGTACTGGAGATCCAGCTCGGGTGGTCATGCTTGGCAGCAAATGCCTTGACCCAGTTAGCCATCTCATTGCCCTAACTGCTTAGATGGATTTAAATCAACTCCACTTTTCCAGCTTAGCAAAATAACTGTATGAGAACACATCACTTCATAAATATGAGAAAGGAGACACTCATTAGCGCAGGTAGGTATTCTCTAGAATATCTATAACACCATCTATAGATCGCTGAACGTACAATGTAAAATATCTTGACCAAGAGTCAGCTCTGCAAACACAAGAGATGACATGGCACTGCCCTGGGAGAAGGAATCAGTCTAATTCTGAAAGCACAGCAGGCAGCCAGGGTGTAATTAGCTTTAAAAGTCCAGTCAGGTGTGTGAACAGCATTTACTATTTGTTCCTTTTGTACCTTTCTTTCCAGCTCTGATCTCAAAGTCACCTTGGAGCACTAATGGAGGTGCGTGGCCCTGATCCTCCTTGCCCAGAACAAGACCCACCAGAAAGACCAAGGTCTAGGGCAGTTCTCGTCACATTTTCCTTCACCGAGAAATGGCTTTATAAACAATACATGCCACATGATCTCCATATTTAACTAAAAGGTTACAACTTAGAAACTGGGTACAAGAAAAATTAACAGGAGCATGAGACAGAGTGCATGATATAGAAGCCAAGTGGCTCCGAAATTGAGTTTGTAAAAACAGACAATCATCTGGTTCTCGTATGAACACCAAAGGTAACTCAGAGCTCATTATACCGGAGAAAAGAAACACTAAAGGCATCTTTGCTATCACGCGTGCATGAAAAATGCCAAGGGAGGTATGCATGTTCTGACGTTATAGTGCAATCAACTTGTATATTCATAAAAACAAGGTATTATGATCTATGGTTACTTTACAGATTTGCCACTAAACTGCTAATCTGGCAGGTTAAAATTCAACATTTCAAAGTGCTGGTTATGTTTTCTAGAAGTGCTTCAGTAAGCCGACATAATAATTAACGTTATTTGATCTACAAAATCTGAGTATTCCGTGCTAAGAGTGATGAGTGACCTTGAGGCAGCATTTGGAAGGCAGTTGCCATGGTAACACTTCCACAAAAGTGCCTCATCCTTAGCAAAAGGACCAACATAGAGCATAAGGATTTTTAAAACAGAAAACCTCAACCCACGCCCACAGTGAGGCAGGGGGACACAGCTTCTTTTACAAAGCCTCTGCATTAACCTTCCTGTTTATTCTTCAGAAGATACAAATTATCTTCACAGCAACACATCAGGTCTGGCAAAAATTATTTTGATTTAATTTTATTTGCTGAATGGGCAAAGTAAGAATCTAATTTATTTGATTTTGAAAGATACAAGCTTAAATTTTTTTCTATACAATCAGTACCATTTACTGTTCTTTCAATCAGCCAGGAATGGTTAAGAAGCCTGAGGCAGGGTGCCAGAGAGTAGGATGCTAGCCCTGAGATACATATTGCATCAAAGGAGAGAAAGAAGAGCCACACAATGGCAGAGGACCCTGGAGTGGGGAAGACACATTGTCTTCCACCATACACTTAATGAAGAAAACACAAGAGGCTGACTCCAAACCCCAAACATAAAAGTGCACTCCTGACTGTTTACACACACCAAGCCCTGCCACACTTAGTGTTCTGATGACACTGTGTCCACAGTTCCTTCCAGGGGTCCTTCCCGGAAGTCAGCAGAAACTCAACACCAACCAGATACTGAACAGCTTCACAATTTTTCACATCACTACCAAGATTGTCCTGAAAAGCTATGCGCCTGGGGGGGGGGGGGTCGAGGAAAATGTACAGCTCAATAAAACAATAAAAAAGAAAAAGAGACAGAGAGAACAATGTAACAATTACCATTACTTTCCTTGGACTTCCCAGTACTCAGTTCTTAGAACTGAACTAATACTTAACTGTATTCTTGTTATGTTCTCTTCTATGTCCCCCATCCAGTACAATGCAAGTGTATCTTTGCAGAAAACAGCAAACAGAGAAGTTGAAAACACTCTTCTTAAATGAACAGCCACCAAAACTGTTGAACACAGCAACACTATGAGTAAACAATGGTATTTATAATACTGTTTGCTGTCTGGGTGAGCTGGGTCAGTTGAAATTATTGGCTCAATCCCTTGTAAGGCTTTGTGAAAGATTTCTCTAAGTAGCCCACTACTTCCCCCAGATTTTGCTTATTTGAAAACAAAAAAACAAAAAAGCTAAGTTTTTCATCAGCCTAATTACAAAGCAGACATAAATGTTGCAGAGCATTTGTACCTTCAATAAACTAAACATAACTCACGCACATTCAAAGGATTGTTATCCATGTCTAACTCAGAAATTTCAAACTCCTGGGAGTTTGAAGCCAGCCTGAGCTACAGTGTGAGTTCTAGCCTATCATGGACTTCAATGTGAAACTAGCAAAAAAAGAGAAAGAAAGAAAGAAAGAAAGAAAGAAAGAAAGAAAGAAAGAAAGAAAGAAAGAAAGAAAGAAAGAAAGAAGAAAAGAGACATCATTTTATGCTTGAAAATATCCTCTTGATGCAGGCGGATCTCTGAGTTGGAGGCCAGCCTGGTCTACAAGAGTTAGTTCCAGGACAGGCTCCAAAGCTACAGAGAAACCCTGTCTCGAAAAAGCCAGAGAGAGAGAGACAGACAGACAGACAGAGAGACAGAGACAGAGACAGAGACAGAGACAGAGAGAGAGAGAGAGAGAGAGAGAGAGAGAGAGAGAGAGAAATATACTCTTGATCCACCCTAATCTAAGGGCACAGAAACTGAAACCACTACATTCCAGGTGCTCATAGGCGGAATGCTGAAAAACCACCACAGTGATGGTTATTATACATGTTGATAAAAAAGGAAAAGTACTTTTTTTTTTAACTATAGGTGAATCTACTTGTTTGTCTCCCCTATCCCACCCCATTTGTCATATAGGGACTGATGAGATGACTGCATGGGTAAATCATTTCCCACCAAAACTTGCCCACCTGGGTTTAAAGCCCTAGGACAGACATGATAGAGGACTCCCCATGGTCTCCACATGCCTGTCATGACACACACACACATACACACCCACTTAAGCTAGGCTACATAGTGAGTTGCAGGCCAGTAGGGCCTCATAGCAAGATACTATGCGGGTTCTTGTTATTGTTTTTAGAGACATAGTGTCTCTCATAACCCTGGCTGCCTGAATTCACTATGTAGGCCATACTAACTTCAAGCTCACAGAGATCTGAATGGCCTCTGCCTTAGAGTGCTGGGACTCAAGGCATGCACCACCGTACCTGACAAAAAAAATTAATACTAAGAAAAAAATAGCAATGTTATATTACCAAAATAATTACAAAATTGACTGAATTATAATACACCCATACCATGAAATACTATAGTTTCTAAAATGTTCACAACATATTATAAAACAATATAATCATTTCTCTCTTTATAGGTACTATATATAATACTTAGACATAAAAAGCCTAAAGCCAAGGCACAGAGGCTGCATCCCACACTGGAAGGTTGAGGAAAGATAACAGACTTCAAGACCAACCTGGACTGTATAGTGAGAATATGCACTTAAAAGACTAAAACGCATGTACTAAAATCATATTCCCTCATTATTCTTTAATACTTTCTATTATCTACAGAGAACACATATTAACTTTATAATAAAAGTCTTTACACCTTTGAAGTTTTTCTATATTATATGCAACCCCAGAAAATTAACATTTAACATAATAAGCATTCTCAAATATAACTTAGCAATAACTTTTTTTGAGAAAGGGTCTCACTGTGTAGCCCTGGCTTGCCTGGAACTAGCTATGAAGCTCAGGATGACCTGGAACTCAGAGATCTGACCACTTCTGCTTATCAGATATCCTGCATATCAGATATTTATATTACAATTCTTTTTTTAATATTTAATTATTTATTTATTATGTATACAATATTCTGTCTGTGTGTATGTCTGCAGGCCAGAAGAGGGCACCAGACCTCATTACAGATGGTTGTGAGCCACCATGTGGTTGCCGGGAATTGAACTCAGGACCTTTGGAAGAGCAGGCAATGCTCTTAACCACTGAGCCATCTCTCCATCCCCCTTACATTACGATTCTTAAAGGCAGCAAAATTACAGTTGTGAAGTAGTAGTAACAAAATAACATGGTGGGGTCAACACAACATGAGAAACTGTATTAAAGTGTCCATAGCATTAGGAAGGTTGAGAACCACTGGTTTAGAGGCTCAAAGTGTTGGCTGCTCTTCTAAGACCCAGGTTTAAGCCCCAGAATTCATATACTGGCTTACAACTATCAATACTTCCAACACTCTTCTGGCCTCCAACGGTATCAGGCACACACGTGGTGCACAAACATAGACAAAACACCCATACATATAAAATAATTTTTCAAGAAATAAAAGACTTCGTCTGTTCCTAAGACTCCACACTGAGTCACATAGCAGTGCCGCACAGAGCCCAGAGTGCAGGCTCGTGTCACACAGACTCCATTGAGACTTTTCCATAGCCATGATTTTATACAAAGCTCCTTTCTCACCAAGCCTCTCTCCTTCCTCTCCAACAGAGCACTCATGACTTTCCAGTCCTCCACAGCCTTAAAATCCCTCCATCAACACTAAACTAACAGTGATTATCAGGCATTGCCATCTCCTTCCCAACAGGCCATCTCTTGACAAACACTTCAAGCAACAAATCAAGCTCTTTAGCTTCCCCCCCCCTTTTTTTTTTTTTTTTTTTTGGTTTTTCAAGACAGGGTTTCTCTGTGGCTTTGGAGCCTGTCCTGGAACTAGCTCTGTAGACCAGGCTGGTCTCGAACTCACAGAGATCCACCTGCCTCTGCCTCCCGAGTGCTGGGATTAAAGGCGTGCGCCACCATACCCAGCTGCAAACCTTTCTGAATCATCGCAACTGAATGCCTAGCACCCACATGTCCCTGGGGATCCGACGTCCCCTTTTGGTCTTCTCGGGTACCAGTAAAACATGAGGTACACAGATATACATGCAGGAAACACACACACACATATATATAGTAAAAGGGTTTCTTGGACCATTACAGATGCCAGCCAGGAAAGGCAAGACCTCGTCCTGGAATAAGCACCCCCACCACCCAGAGTATAGGTGATGTAGCTAGGTGGCACCTGGATCAAGAGCCAAGTGTGTGTGTGTGTGTGTGTGTGTGTGTGTGTGTGTGTGTGTGTGTACGCATATGAAAATATGAAATCTGGGAATGAGAGCAATGTAACTACATTGGCTATAGATACGAGGGTACAATAATAAAGAGAAGCTATAGGATGGGAGGGTAGTCTCTCACAACTACTGCTTCTGCATTGGCAGCAGCTGATAGCATGGATGGCTCATATACAAAAGGCCCTGTAGGAGAATTCAAATCAAGGTTCCAGACCACAATTATTAACTCACTGGGTTCCCTCATCTTACCTTCTCACTCGAAGGGCCTTTCTGTAACTAAATTCAGGGCATCTGAGAAATTTTTCTTGTTTGGAAACACATGATCAGGTAATCCAGACCTGCCTCAAGGTTACAATGGAGGAAGAAGACCCTAAGCTCCTGAGCTTCCTTCCTCTAGCTCTTGGGTGTTAGTATCATAGGGTTCCCATTGGCCACAGCGCTTCATTGGATTTCTAGAAACAGTTCCAGCCTAAGAGACCATGGCTAACCAGAGACTTTCTTAACATACCCTACAGCCCTATACAATCAATTGATTGATTGAGGCAGGCTCTCATGTGTACTCCTGACCTACCTCCACATCCAGAGCTCTACGACTACAGGGATTTGAACTCCTATACCAACTATTTGCTTATTTCTTAAGAAGGAAAATTTAGTTACATTAGAAAATACAACAAAAAGTCATGAAAAACTAATAAAAACAATAATTTTTTTTAAAGACACACAGAAATAAAATGCTAGGCTGGGGATACAGTTCGGAACAGGGTACTTACATGCACAGGGCCGTGGGTTTAACCACTCATGAAAAGAAGGGCACAAAGAAAGGGGGGGAAGGGAAAGGGGAAACACTTAGGGCAGCTGCCACCTAACAATGTCAAGCAAGAGGCCAATGATTACTTTGTTTCTCTAACTAATACCTAAAGCAATGAGGAGTGGAAAGGAGGTCATGGTCTCTGAAGTCTAAGACCCTCGCTCCATGAAGGTCCTCATCCACGGCCTATCCAATGTGCTCATTTGGTCTACATCTGAAAAGAATGCTGTAGTATCTACCACTACAGAGTTCAAGACTGTACAAGAGTGATGTGGGAGTGTCATATATCAATCTGTTGATTTCATTGGTTAAGTTATAATAAACCAGCTGCTTGGCCTCATGGCTTGGAACATAGATGGGAGGAGTAAACAGAATAGAATTCTGGGCGGAAGAGGAAGTGAGGTCAGACTCTGCTCTGCTCCCGGAGAGACTCTGCTCTCCGGATCACAGACACCATGCTCAGCTCTCCCGGGTAGATGCGAGCGATAGCTCTGCTCTCTGAGGCACACGCGATGAAGATGGATGTAGGCTAGAATCTTCCCGGTAAGCGCACCTTGGGGTGCTTACACACATTATTAGAAATGGGCTAGTCCAGGTGCGAGAATTAGCCTGTAAAGGGCTAGAGTTCATGGGCCAAGCAGTTCTTTAAATGAATACAGTTTGTGTGTTGTTATTTCGGGCATGAGCTAGCCAAGCGGCCGGGGTGTTGGGGACGCAGCCCCGCCACTCCTATTTCAACACAAGAGGCCAGAGAGGAGGCTCAGAGTTTACAAGCACTGGTTGCTCTAGCAGACACGGCAGGTTTGGTTCTTAGAACCCACCTGGTGGCTCACAACCACCCATACCTCCAGTCCAACACCCTTTTCTGACCTCTGCAGGCCCCAGAGACACAAGTGGTGCACAGACACACAGGTAGGCATATACATAAAATCAATCTGGAAAGAAAATTATTAAAAATTCAAGATTTTATATGAAGTTATTGGTGTTCAGAAATTCTTGAGCATTTTCCTTTATTTGGAATCATAATATAGTATATTAGCAACTGTGTTTCAGAGTTTAATTCATTGGCCATTTTTCATTTGCTTTCCTAGTAATACATAACAATCATATTATATAAATTATGGCATTTGTTAAGGCAGGATATATGCAGGCCAGCTTCAAACTCACTATATAGTCCAAGCTATCCTCAAAGGCAAAGCAGATTACAGGTGTGTACCCAAAGGCCCAGCAAATGGCTTTTTGGGTTTTTGTTTTGTTTTGTTGTTTTAAATTGAAAAGGGCTGGCCTGGAACTCATGTAGACCAGAGCTCAGAGATCCCCCTGCCTCTGCCGCAATTAAAGGTGTATGCTACTATTCCTGGCTGTCGATGGCAGATGAATAGCTAAACAGCACCCCTAACTAATGCTAGCTTCTTCCCCCACATTCACTAGCATCTGAACAATCTGATCAATTGCATTTTGTAGGATACAATGTTTGTAGGATACAAATGCTGCCAAGTTCAAAGTTCTCAGACCCTGCCACACAATAGAAGTCAATAAGCAGGGGCTGTTGCTGCTCAGAACCTCACACTATTCTGAGCACTAGAGACACTGCAGCAAGCAAAAACAGCATTCACAGTCTATGTCACAGCTCACTACTGAGGTTGGAAAGATAGCTCAGTGCTAGGAGAGCCTGCTGTGATTGCAAAGGACCTGAACCCAGCCAGGCCTTTAATCCCAGCACTCAGGAGGCAGAGTCAGGATCAGCCTGGTCTACAAGGATGAGTTTCAGGACAGCTACAGACACAAAGAGAGTCGGGCGGTGGTGGCGCACACCTTTTAATCCCAGCACTCGGGAGGCAGAGGCAGGCGGATCTCTGTGAGTTCGAGGCAAGCCTGGTCTACAAAAGCTAGTTCCAGAACAGGCTCCAAAGCTACAGAGAAACCCTGTCTTGAAGATAAAAAACAAACAAACAAACAAACAAACAAAAAAAGCCACGGAGAAACCCTGTCTTGCCAAGAAAAACAAAGACCTGAACTCAAATCAGAAGTCCCCCTGGCTGCCCTACCTGTAAGGCTAGCATTTCTGGGTAGAGACCAGTAAATCCTAGGTACTCTCTGGTTAGGCAGCCTAGCTGGGACAGAGAGCTTCAAGTTCAGGGAGAGATGTCTGAAGGGATTTATCAAGGGACGACAGAGAAGTCCACTTGCTCCGGCCTCCTCACAGGTATGCATGGGTTGAGAGCACACACTTGAGTCTTATAAACACACAACAATCATCATCAACATCTCCAGGGTACATGACTCCCTCTTCTAACCGCCCCTAGATACAAGGCATGCACGTGGTTGGTACACATAAGTACATGGAGGCAAAACACTCATACACAAAAATAAAGTCTTAAAAATTCTTTTTAACTCACAAGTAAATCAATGCAGTCTCAAAAACTGAAAAAGAAGTTTTGATAAACAAAGCTAAACCAGAGCTACGAATGTAACTGAGTGGCAAAATGCTTTCCTACCACTGAAGGCCTTGCACGCAGGATCCCAGCATAGTGGCACCGTCTGTAATCTACCTCTCAGCAGGTAGAAGCGAAAGGATGAGAAGCTTAACAAGGCTGGGCCAGCAAGGCAGCTCAACAGGTCAAAGTCATTTGTCACAAGTTAGACCACCTGAGCTCAGTCCCCAGGACCCATAAGGTGCAGGAAGAGAACCAACTCCCAGAAACCTTTTTCTGACCTCCACACACAGCACAGCGTTTACGCACAAGAATTTTTTTTAATTAAAGGTCATCTTCAGTTACATAGCCTCAGGCCACAAAAGACCTTGTAACAAAAAGTTCCCTCACCAAAAAGTGTAAGGTAAGAAGCCCTACAATAATATACTTAAAATCACAGCAACCAAATCAGAGGAAAATCTTGGCAACAGGTTTAGAAAAAGTAAACAGCCAGAGCAGGTGCTCAGAGATCAAGGGGACAGTGCGCCATCATCTCTGGTTTCTAAAACAAAACTCACATGATTCCACTTGAAAGAGAAAAACAATGTTCTTATTTATGAAATAAGAACCTTTCCCAGGAGACAGAGGAAATTATGTATCTTTAAAGTCATCTTAAATGTGTCCCCAAATCATTTTCCAAGACCTATACCTGTAGAGGCCTGACAGTGAGGCTTAACACAGCACTGCGAAACTCCGATTCACCACCACTCTCCAATCCAAATGATTTAATATTACATATGTAAAATATTATATATATAGACATATGACTAAAAATTCCATAAATTAAGATTACTGGGCAGTCGTAGCGCACACCTTTAATGCCAGCACTCAGAAGGCAGAGGCAGGTATATCTCTGTGAGTTTGAGACTAGCCTGGTCTACAGAGCAAGTTCCAAAACAGCCAGGACACAGAGAAAACTTGTCTATGTCATCAACTAAAACTCACCTAAGTAAGACATTTCAATCCCCTTTATTTTGAAATACAGATATTTGTTGGAATAATTAGACCATCTCGAAAATATGCACAAGTTAACTCTAATGTCCCAGGGGCCCCCGTGCTGGGGGCAAACCCAGGGCCTTGGATATGTAGACAAATGCTCTATCTGGGCTATCTCCTCAGCTATCTACCATCTTTCCAAAGACTACTCCATTACCCACACACATACAAGAACACGCACTCACATAACCACAACAACACCAACCATGTTTTAAGTGAAGAGCTAAACAAATCTAAAAGTCCGAGGAAAGCACATGTGCCTACAGAGGACAGTAAAGCAGATGTAGCTTACGAACAAGAAAAGGAGATTTTTAAAAGAATATTGCGCCTGGTGTGGTGGCACACACCTTTTAATCCCAGCACTCAAGAGGCAGAGGCAGGCAGACCTCTGAGTTCAAAGCCAGCCTGGTCTACAAGTCAGTTCCAGGACAACCAGGGCTCACAGAGAACCCTGGTCTCAGAATAAAAATATAATCATAATAATGAATACTGACAGAAAACAAGACTCAAAAAGATTCTTGCAAACAGCTGGGCTTGGTGGGGCCATGCAGCATGCTCGCCAACTCCACGTGGCTCTAAGAGCTACTCTGCAAAGCAGCAGCCCAGGAGGGTGGCAGTCCGTCGGGCAGCCCAGAACACTGTGCAGCCAGCCTGGGTCTGATCTACACATAAATTCCAGTCCAGCCAGAATTACATGAGACCGCACCTCAGGCACTCATCAATGAGACAATTAAGCATGGTGGCATGTACCTATAATCTGAGCATCCAGGAGGTGGAGGCAGGAAGACCCAGAGTTAGGTGAGCCTTACAAGATACCTTATCTCACAAATACTCAACCCATTGACATCATTTAACAGACACAAAATTCCTTTAACCTCCATAATACTAAAGACCTAAGAATAATGTTTTCATTAAATCATACTATCATTATATATTCATGAAGCAGACAGATATTTGAATATGTGCTGCACGGTCTGTAATGAATAACAAATTCTTCTCTGACCACAGGCCTCTCCTCAATCAAGTCAAATGTAAATATACCAAATTAAAAGAAAATCAACATTCATTATTTAAAAACAAGTCTTTGTGCTACTGCAGACATCTAGGAACCAATAACATTTTATTGAAATAAAAAGCATTTGGCCTAGAGAGATGGCCAGGTGATTAAAGTGCTTGTCAGCAAGCCTGGCACCTGAATTAAATCCAGGGAATGTATGGCAGAGAACAGGCTCCCACAAGTTATCCTCTCACCTCCACACACATGCTATGGCAGGCATATGCATATGTGAACATGCGCACAAACACGCGCACGCGTGCATACACACACACACACTCACATACCATACCCTTTAGTTCATCTGAGTTGCAGGCAGTTGCAAGCCACCTGATGTAGGTGATGGGCACCTAACCTGAATCCTCTGCCAAAATAGTAAATGTTTTAAAAATAATAAAAAAAAAAATGGGGTCTTTCTGTGTAGCCCTAGTGGTCCTAGAACTCTATTGTAAACCAGGCCAGCCTCAAAATCCCAGAGGTCAGCCTGTGTGCTGGGGATTAAAGGTGTGCACTACTTCCCCTCGCTACAGTTGAGTGCCCAGAACCACCGAGTAACCTCTCCAGCCTCCAGAAAACAGGTTTAATTGTACAGGAAGTTATTGGTAATCCTTATTTTCTTCTTTGTGTGTTTCTGCTTCCAATGGGAAAATGAGTTAATCACTTTTATAAGAAAAAAGAAATGCTTTAAAGAGGGAAATAAAATTAAAGGTCTTTTCATAAAATAACTAAAAACATTATTTAAAATCTGCAGAGTTCCCCATTTTGTTCAAAATGAAAGCAGAAGTCTTGCTGGGTGGGTGGGGTGGGTGCGGCAGGCCAGATACCAGCCAAAGATAAGAGGCTACTAAGTTTGAAGCCAGCCTGGAAGGCCATAAGGAAGTCCATGAGGCCACAATGGAAGACCATCTAAAATCAAGTGCTGGAGACCTAACTGGGGCTAGAATGCTGGCCCTGTATGTCCAAGGCATGTGCTTCAAACCCCTACACTTACCCAAACACAAAAATGCTTCCACCAAAAGGCCTTTTGAGTAGCTCCCTTCACACAAAATGCTTCCCCTTTCCAATCCTTCCTCCTTGGCTTCCTCTCTTGTGAACTCTTTGTTCACAAGCTACTTTCTCAGTGAAATTCAACATAACTATCCAACTAAAATGTAAATTCAAATGTTAGTGATATAACTCAACAGCAGAGCACTTGCCTAGCATGCCAAACACATACTAATGCTCAGCCCTTTGCATGGGGCTTTTTCTGTCAGTCATTCAAGCCTCACTGGTACATCCCTGATTTCTAGACAACAACATTCAATAAATCTTTGTATTATATATTTAAAAATAGTCAGACCAGTGTGGTGATGGTGCACACCTTTGATCCCAGCACTCAGGAGGTAGAAGGCAGACATATCTCTGGGAGTTTGAGACCAGCCTGGTCTACAGAAAGAGTTCCAGGATAGCTAGAGCTACAAAAAGAAATGCTATCTGGAAAAAAAACAGGAAGAAAAAAAAAAGGAGCCAGGTGTAATAGCTCAAACCTACAATATCAGCAACTGGGAAGCTGAGGAAGGGCCATAGCATTAGTTTGATGTGAGTTCCATGCTAGTCTAGGCTGCAGGGCTACATAAGGAGACCCTGCTTCAATTTTTTTTCTAATTATGTGTGTATGCGTCTATGGATTCCCCCAGAGTCATTGGAGCCTCTGGAACTGGGTACTAGGAACTGAACTCAGGTCCTCTAGAAGAGCACATTGTGCTCTTAACCGCTGAGTCATCTTTCCAGACCCAACGTTTGGTTTTTGCTATTGTTTTTGAACTTTTAATTAAGGACCCTGGAGGGCGGGGAGGTTAGTGTCCTGAGCCGGAGCATGGTGATAGATACTGCTTGTGAAGTCCTAGGGAAGTGGAGGCAAGAGGATCAGACATTCAAGTCTACCCTGAGTCAACGAAGTGGGGTTACTGGGGTCAGCCAGTTTGAGGACAGACTAAAAAGAAAGTTGTCAGCCAGGAGCAGGGCTTTCAAAGGTAAGGCAGTTAAGTGAGCAGTCAGAGGCAGGGCTGGAACTAACTGGAAGGCTGCAAGTCCGAAGGGAATTAGGGTGAGAAGAAAGGGATAAATAGCTGGAAAATGAGAAAGCTGAAATGGAAGTATGAAGAGGTCAGAGATCCACCGAAGCCCAGGGGAAGGATGGGACTGAACAGGGAGAGCGCATGACTGACAGGAGCAGCACCCTGCTCCGGCACACTATATTTCAGTCCAGAGTAAAGTCACTTGTGTATTAGCACGGCTTTACTTCTCAGCTGGAAGCGACTCCAGAGTGTTAGGCACATCTGCTCCCACTTTGACCCTCAAATTCTTCACTGGAGAAGAGCCTGTGTTTTTAAAGTTTAGTTCGCAGGGCAGGTTTTTCTAATTGTTGTCTTGTTTTTGTATCCTGTATTTTGTTGCGGTGAGGTCTTTATTGTGTAACCCTTGATATCCTAGAATTTACTATGTAAACTAGGTTGGTCTCAAATTAATGTTAATCCTTCTGCCTCCGCTTCCCAAGTTTTAGCCACCACTCACAGCCCTATTTTTAAATATACAACAAAGATTTGTTAAACAATGTTCTCAAGATAGCAGTTTGAGGGCACCCACCTTAATCCCAATACACTTGGCAGAGGCAGGTGGATCTGTGAGTCCTGAGGTCAAGCCGGTATACATAACAAATTCTAAATCAGCTAGAAAGTGAAATTCTGTCTCCAAAAAAAGGGAAAGGAAATTTTTGAACATTTAGCTTAAAGTCAGTCCTGTGAAACAACAGTCCCAGCGGTACAGTGACTTAGGCTAGGGCAGCAAATTCCTCTGAGCCCTGGGCTTCAGGCCAACCTAGGCAAAATAGTGACACCATCTCTCAAAATTAAGTAAATTTAATACATAAGCTCTGACTATCCCCCTTTTTCCGAGTCGCCGCCAAGATGGCCGAAATGGAGCAGAAGAAGAAGAAGCGGACCTTCCGCAAATTCACCTACCGTGTCGTGAACTGGACCAGCTACTGGACATGTCCTATGAGCAGCTGATGCAGCTCTACAGCTGCCCGGCAAAGGCGACACCTCAACCGCGGCCTGCGGTGGAAGCAGCACTCGCTGCTCAAGCGCCTAAGAAAGGCCAAGAAGGAGGCGCCGCCCACGGAGAAGCCCGAGGTGCAGACCCACCTGCGGGACATGATCATCCTGCCCGAGATGGTGGGGAGCACGGTGGGCGTGTACAACGGCAAGATCTTCAACCAGGTGGAGATCAAGCCGGAGGTGATTGGCCACTACCTGGGCAAGTTCTCCATGACCTACAAGCCTATGAAGCACGGCTGGCCTGGCATCGGTGCCACCCACTCCTCCCGCTTCATCCTCCTCAAGCAGCTGTGGCCAATAAAGACTCATGTTCAGTCAAAAAAAAAATCTGACTATCCTGTTCCTTAACCCACTCTACCATTAAGAGATGAAGCAGGGCCAGGCTGTGGTGGTGAACGCCTTTAATCCCAGCACTCAGGAGGCAGAGGCAGGCGGATCTCTGTGAGTTCAAGACCAGCCTGGTCTACAAGAGCTAGTTCCAGGACAGGCTCCAAAACCACAGAGAAACCCTGTCTCGAAAAACCAAAAAAAAAAAAAAAGGGGGGGGGGACGAAGCAGGACTGGCTTGGGTTACAATGTATCTGTGACCTGCTCTTCCAAATTCATTTCATACAGAAAGAACCAAGCAACCTCGGCAAATGGGATAATCTGGTCTCCTGAATCTGAAGAATGGTTAATCTCATCAAGAAACCCACACTAGCAGTAACCTAAACAAGTTAATGACTAGCTCCTGAATAGCAAATGAAAACTTTATTTATCCAAATCTTTATTTTATCTCTCTGAGCATTCTATACAAAATAAAAGCCTAGAAACTGCATTAAAAAATGTTATTAGATGCACTATAGATCCACTATAATCGGGGGCTGGAGAGATGGCTCAGCCGGTAGAGCACTGACTGCTCTTCCAGAGGTCCAAGTTCAATTCCCAGCAACCACATGGTGGCTCACAACCACCTATAATGAGATCGGGTGCCCTCTTCTGGCCTACAGGCAGGATACTGTATAAATTAATAAATCTTTAAAAAAAAAAAAGAAAAAGAAAAGAAAACTAAGATGGGGGACTAGGGACTTTAATAAAAAAATCCACTATAATCAAAATCAAAATCATTTGGATCATGAGACAGATAAATAATTTCCAAGCTCAAGCATTTACAATGAGCCTTCCCTGTAGCCCTACAGCAAGTAGTTCCTAGACTGCAGCTTCAGACTACCCATGCAAGTGGCAGATGCCACTTTGTCACTGACAAGAGCTTCAAATTCCAGTCAGGCAACTGCAGACACACTGAATCAGGAATATAAGCATGCCTGCATGTTATTATGGGGAATAGTGGAAAATTTCACAGGCTGACATCCAGAACGTCTGCGGTTCCTTTTCATATTTCTTTTTCCCTGCAAAGCAGTTATTAGACCAGCTGAATTTTTTTCAAAACTGGAAATTTCCACTGTTTTTTTTAACTATCCTTTTTAAATGCAAATTGAAAAATGTTCCAGAATTCCAGTATAAAATGATTCAGATGGAAAAGAATTAAAATCCAAATCTTTAAACTAAGTGAAGACAATAGTAAATAAACTGGGGTCCCCACCACCTTGGAGATGAGCGACGACATCCAGTGAGTCAGGTAGGAAGCTTAAGGATACAATATAAACACTACAAGCATACTAAGCATACTAAGATGCTGATAAACACTACAGCGCTACAAACATGTAGAGATGCTGGCTTTCTCATTAGCATATGATGCTGCGATCATTCAAAGCTGACCTAAGCCAATAGACAGGGAAGTCAGAAACCAGGAGACAAGACAAACATGGTGGTAAGTGCCTGCAGTCAAATGCTCCAGAGGCTCACGTAGGCGACAACATCAGGACCAGCATAGACAGCAAAATCCATCAGAGCAGGAAGGCTGGTGTGTACTTAAGTGGTAGAGGAACTGCATCACATGTGTCAAATTGAAGTGGGAGACAGTTTCCAGTATTAAAAGGAAAATAATGCAGCTGGGTACGCAGTTCACTTGGCAGACTGCTAGACAAGCATGACCTTGGGTTTGCTCCCTAGCACCATCTCTGTAATCCTGAACTCAGGAGGAGGCAGGAAGACTACTAAGAGTTTAAGGCCAGGGTATGTTACATGAGACACACTTCAAAAAATAACTGGTAAATATTTGAGGAGGTTTGGTCCCCTCACCCTCTTCCTCCCCCTCTCCCCTCCCCTGCAGGTTTCTTGTGTAGTCCTGGCTATCCTGGAATTCACTCTGTAGACTAGGCTGGCTTAGAATTCACAGAGATCCACCTGAGTGCTGGGATTAAAGGTGTCCAGCACCACCTTAATTTAAGGGAACAATACAACATTCACAATACAACAAGACACAGTGTTGCTGTGGCAGAGGCAGGCCCAGGGCTAGATAGTGGCTCAGGGGTTAAGAGCATCTGTTGTTCTTGCAGAGGACCTGGGTTTGTTTCCCAGAATACACATGGTATCTCACAACTATCTGTAACTCCAGTTCCAGGGAATTTGCCCTGGTTTCTTCAAGCCTCTGCTGGCACCGCGCACACATGGTGCACAGACACACATGTGGGCAAAACACCCACATACATAAAAATTAAATAAATGAATAAACCATATGAATGGCTGCTAAGGAACAACACCCAAAGTTAAACTCTGGCCTCCACACACTTGCACAAGCATGTGTACCTGCCCGTATGTATGTGTGTGTGCTTGTAATGTGTGTGTTTGCACACATACAAAGACAAAGAGGAGGAAAAGTGGAGAGAAGGGGAAAAAAACTTTAAACAGACATTTCACTGAAGGTAAAAGAAATTTTAAATTCACCAGAATGCTATGTCTTAGACAAATATTAATATCAAGAGCTGGTGAGGATGTGAGACTGGAAAAGGTTATACAATGGCATAGTCACTGCTGTAAACAATTCCATAGTTTCTTATACAGCTAAACATACATTTGCCATAAGATCAATAATCCTACAGCCCAAAAAATGAAGCCTTATTTTACGTGCTCACTCAAACTTGTATTCAAATGGTTACAGTAGCATTACTCGTAACAGCCAATTGTTGGATACAATAAAATGGTGTTTGAATGGTAAAAGGGCAATGCCATATACACAGAATACTTGGCAACAAAGAACTGGTCTATGCAACAGTCTGAATCTCACAGAGCTCGGCTAATCTAAGTAGGCTGGTACAACTTCAGCTAAGAATGCTACTTGGAGCCAAGCACTTGTCTGCATGGCATCCTATATTCAATTACCACCAGCACCCCCACCACAAAAAGAAAAACTCTGAAGGGCCAAAGCTGTACTGAGAGAAAGCAATCACCTGTAATCCAAGCACTGGGAGACCGAAGCAGGAGGATCTGGAAGGCAAAGCCAGTCTAGTTAGACAGTAAAGACCTAGTCCAGTTTGAAAGGCACAACAAGGTTGGGAGGGCTGAGGAGAAATAAGAGTACAGGATCCTAAGGGAACTAGGTAAAGCAACTAGGATGAATGAGTTTAATAAGATCATGAAGTATTTGATAAATACACATAAAAAGAAATCCATTGTGGCCCGGCGGTCGTGGCGCACGCCTTTAATCCCAGCACTTGGGAGGCAGAGGCAGGCGGATCTCTGTGAGTTACAGACCAGCCTGGTCTACAAAAGCTCAAAACCACAAAAAAAAAAAAAACCCTGTCTCGAAAAACCAAAAAAAAAAAAAAAAAAA
>NW_026067952.1:1969776-1975537 GCF_014885135.2 Alexandromys fortis
CTTTAATCCCAGCACTCGGGAGGCAGAGGCAGGTGGATCTCTGTGAGTTCGAGACCAGCCTGGTCTACAGAGCTAGTTCCAGGACAGGCTCCAAAGCCACAGAGAAACCCTGTCTCGAAAAACCAAAAAAAAAAAAAAAAGGAACTTGGAAGCTGGTGTGCAACTCAATTGTAGAGTAATTGTCTGGCATGTTTTGGGGTCCTGCATTCAATTCTCAGCATCATAAACATTAAATGAGTAACTGTGTTATACGCACACATACACACACACATTCACACATACAAAGTTAACATTAGGGAGGTTACAGTATCTCACACCTTTGTTCATATAGCCCAGGCTACCCAAAACTATGTAGCCAAGGACAACCTTCAGTTCCTGCTGCTCTTGCCTCCACCTCCCAAACACTGGAATTGCAATGCCACTACAATCTGGCTGTGTGGCCTGAACTCAGTGAACTTGGGTACACTGGGCAAACACAATTATGCTACACGCCATCCCCATTCTAAAAATTGTATGAAATGCAAAGAATTAAAAAACACACACACATCAAAAGATTAAAGGAAGGTTTAGATTTTCTGAATTGAAGCCATGAGAAATTTACACTGTGCAGGGCTGGGATGAGACGTGCTAAGACAGAACAAACACAGAAGCATACCCAAAAGGAGATCTACACAGGGTCAGGCATGTCGGCACACACCTGTAAAACCAGCACACAGGAGTCTGAAGCACGGGGATCTCCAGTTCAAGACCAGTTTAGTCCACTTGAGAAGTTCCACTGCAGCCAGGACTATTCTACAGAAAGACTGTCTCAAAATATCACACGCACATGAGTGTGTGTGCACATGTGTGTGTAAATTTAAAAACTAACCTCCTTTTAACACTAGGAATTTTAGACCTTCCAAAAAGTTATTTTCTAAGATAGGCTATAGACTCCAATAAACTTTGTATAAAACATACAACAAAGTGTGTGCCTCTATGGGCTGGAGAGATGCCCAAATGTTAAGAGCACTGGCAGGTGCTGAGAATAGAGCTCAGGTCCACACCAAATCACCAAATTTTAATCAGGACACAGAATCAAGTACCTAGGCTTCTTCACAGGCAACTTAAATTCACTAATTGTTTCTCGCTAGTGACAACTGGGTGTTAACCTGTCTCCTCCCCTCATCTCACATCCCCCCCATGTGCCCCACTGGACAACACACACCATGTAAAATCTATGATCTGTTGAAAATCATGATGTCAGTTCCATTTACATCCTCTGACAGGAAGAACTGAAGCTGAAAGAAGCTGGTAGTGTGGATTTGGGAGGCAGAGGCAAGAGGATCACAAGATCAAAGTCAAGCTACTCTATATAGAAAGTGCCAGGCCTTAGCAAGACCCTGTATCAAATATTAAAAAAACAGGGAGCCTGGCAGGGTGTTCTATGCCATGTCACAGGGGAGGCTCAGGTACGGGATTTAAATTTCAAACTACATTATCTACACAGAAGACCAAATCTCAAAAATAAAAATCTCTTGTCCCTAGAGCAAGACACACCCAGAGCATACAAAGTATTGAACTCTTGGACACCAGAAGTCTCCTCAAAGTTAGCAAGCGATACTGCCCAGACTGCAGAAGAGGGAAAACACTTCCAGCCTTTCTGACATATATCTTTTCTTTCAGTTGTTTCGAAACAGTAAAGGATCCTGCTGCTCTTCCAATTGCAGTTAACGTTCATTATAAAAATGTCAGTTTGGGACAGATTATGACAAAGAAATGCTCTTAAGGGAAATAATTTCGTCTTGGATTTCAGTTAAACAGTATTCACCCTGAAAGCACCCCCTTTTCCTAGGGATGCCTTTCTCTCCCTCCCCAGGCTTTCTCCTCTATTGTACTGAAGGTCTCAGATGCCAGAGATGGACGAACAATGCCACAACACAGCTGCAGGCTTCCTGCCTGCCCGCCAGTCATTATTCTCAAGACCAGAGGACTTTCAAACACTGCTTGGGTTGCTTTGAAATTCCCTCTTTCAGATTCCTCTCCTTCATGGACCATCTACTGAAAAGAATGGTTTCAAAAATGTCTTGCTGCACCAATCAAAACTCTAAACAAACTGAAAGTCGCCTGCCTTGGTAGGTGAGCTAAACTACAAATGGCTTAAATTTGGTTAAAAAAAAAAAAGCCAGTAAAATGAACATAACTGGAGGAACTAGAAGTAAATGTCATTCTGCCTATGCACAGACTCTTTTTCATGAACATACGAAGTCTGTTTCTGAAAAATAAGAAATTTACATCGAAATTGTCAATATCACCACCATTGATATTGTGGGGGAGGAGGGACCTGCCCTATTGAGACCTAAGTGTCTCAAATTATGCAAGGGTCCAAGATGGTTTTTTGTTTGTTTGGTTTGGTTTTTAGTTTTTCAAGACAAAGTTTCCCTGTAGATCTCTGACTGTCCTGGAACTCACTCTGTATACCAGGCTGGCCTCTTCCCTGGGATTAAAAGTGTACACCACCACTGCTGGGCAAGGTCCCTTTTTACAGACACGTGACACCAGAATGAAGCACATTTACACATCTTAAACTGTGAGAACAGACTAGATTACCGGCCTCACAGGACAGCCGGAGCGTCCCTCCTCAGATCCCAGTCTGAATGTGGAGTGCTTGGTAAACTCTTATTAGGCTGCTGAGCTAGCCCAGAGAAGAGACTCACACACAAGTGGTTAATTATTTCCCAGCAGGCCATCGGTCCTTTGCCCTTGTCTAAAAACTTTAAAAATGAAAGGTTCATGAGTAACAACTTGTCAAATGGGTACAATAAACAGAAACTTTTCCAAGATCTTTTACTTCCAGCAAAACAAAAGAACCAACTTAACAATATTTAATAAACCCTTACTCTAGTACAACAAAATAATGTAACTCGTCACCTAGAGTTCAGGGCAATGGGATTCAACCTATACAATTACCATTCAACCAACCACCAGGTGGTGGCACATGCCTTTGATACCAATACTCAGGAGGCAGAGCTAGGCAGATCAGAGTTCAAGGTCAGCCTGGTCTACAAAGTGCACTCCAGGACAGCCAGGAGTACAGAGAAACCCTGTCTCAGACAGTCACCAGGCTTCCCATCCATCATCCACCCACTACTCCGGTGTAGTAAGCTGTAAGCCCAGGCCAGGACTCCCTTCCTGGCATTCTGCTGGTAATGGAGAATCAGCTCAGCTTTAGCCCTCCCACAGCTCTAACCGAGGAGGTCAGCCCATTAAACAGAGCAGCAGTATAGAATAGTCCACCAGAAACCACACCTCATGAGCCCATCAACAAAAACATTAGTGGAGGGAAAAAAACAGGACAAGACGCTCCTAACAAATTTGGAGGGAGGCCCTAGCTCACTTGTTCTGAGAACATTTCAAGATACGCTGCTGTCTGTCAGGTGAGACTCCTGCGCCTGCCTCTGCCCTACATGACTATGGTATAGCTAGTTAAATATGCCTTTATTACTGCCCCACTTACAAACTGACCTAGCAACTCCTACCAAGATAAATGAGCGCTGACGACAAATCGGCAACTGCAGTGGCAGGCTAAGAAGATTACTCAGTGTGTGTGAACTGGCCTCACTCCCGCTGAGCATCTTCTGGTCACTTTCCTGTTCCTTTAACAACTTTCCAACAGGGGAAAGAAAAGGAAAGGTGATTAAATCAAGACAATGTCATCATCTGTTGGAGACTGAAAACTGGTTAGCTGTGGATAAACTGTATCCTTAGTCCAAAAGAATCCCCAGGAGTCCTCTAAGACATCAATGGATATATATTTACCTAACAAACATTAAGATCAGCTTCGGGTTCCTGGGGCCCCTCTTCCACACTAACAGCTGAATATCTCTTCCAACCCCTTCCCAGCCTAGAATGCACTCAGTAGGAGCCACATTTCACTGCAGCACCCACCTCAAAACTCCCTGCAGTCTAAACAGTCACTCCTTCCAGTTTCCTATGAGAAAAAGCGAACATTGCACTCCAGTGCCAATGCTTGGCTCCCAGAGCTCTAGCCCATCAATACAGCAAAGAGAATACGCCACACTGCTCCACATACACACACACACACACACACACACACACACACACACACAGCAGCAGCAGCAGCAGCAGCAGCAGCACAAACGCAGCTGGGGCAGCAATCCCTGGCTCAATGGACAGGAGGCAACAAGAACAACTCATGCTTTTCCAATCCCAGGAAGCTTTAGCAAAGTAAGGGGGGTATTAAACTGTATCCAATTTGCTATGTGGACAAACTGCCACTGGAGGCAACAGTCATTCTGAACTTAGAACAAATTAAAAGTTTCAAAAGTACATGCTCTGGCTTAGAATTAAATCAGAGTTTCAAAATGCAAAAAGAAACCCTGAAGCCACTCACATCAGCAACCAATTAGGGACAGGACAACAGCAGTTGGGGTTTGTTGTTGTTTCACCCAATTAATTCTATTCCCCAAACTAAAAAATACTTTAAAATTCTCAAACAGCAGCTTTCAACTTCATAGAAAATACTTTAGAACCAGGCGGACACGGCACAAAAGACTAGATGATGACATGAGATGGGATTAAAGGCGGTGGTGGCGCCGCCTTTAATCCCAGCACTAGGGAGGCAGAGGCAGGCGGATCTCTGTGAGTTCAAGGCCAGCCTGGTCTACAAGAGCTAGTTCCAGGACAGGAACCAAAAGCTATGGAGAAACCCTGTCTCGAAAATTTAAAAATAAAAAAAAATGGGTCAAGAAGGCCTAAGTGCTGGGCCATGGCAGGTGCATGCCCACACACATAGAAGAGGGAAGGGGCCCACAGATCTGAGTCTATCATAAGGGGGGAAAAGGGAGAAAAAGAAGGCATTAATGGGCTGGGGAGGCAATTCAATGGCAGAGAACTTGCCTAGAATACAAGAGATCCAACCCCAGTACCCAAAAAGAAAAGCAAGATATTACTAAGCAATCATCTCAAATGTGAATTTTGTTCACACATCTTCCAGAAAGAGGATTCAGGGCCCCACAGTACACTCCCTCCTTACTAAATGAGTTCCTATTTACTAAGAGGGTGGAGATGCCCTACAAAAAAACAACTGTTTTCTGGTTTTTCCGAGACAAGGTTTCTCTGTGGCTTTGGAACCTGTCCTGAAACTTGCTCTGTAGACCAGGCTGGCCTTGAACTCACAGAGATCTACCTGTCTCTGCCTCCTGAGTGCTGGCATTAAAGGCGTGCACCACCACCACCCGGCACAGAAGTTTTTATACTAGGGAAATGCACCCTAAAATCACAAGGTGTAATGAAAGTGGCTGGGGGTGTGGACGAGTGGCACAGCATGGGTTTGGCCATCACTCAAAAACATTTAGACACAGGGCTGGAGAACTGTCTCAGGGGTTAAAAGCACTAGCTACCCTCGCAGAAGATTCACAATCCAAGTAACCACATGGCAACTCACAACCATCTATAACTCCAGTTCCAGGGTATTAAAAGTTTCCTCAGGGAACTCACCAAGGCCAGCTGTGAGTCTGAAAAGGCCTGGGTTAAAACCGGACTTGCTGAACATAGCAGACAATGAGGACTACTGAGACCTCAAGAACAATGGCAATGGGTTTTTGATCCTACTGCACATACTGGCTTTGTGGGAGCCTGGGCAATTTGGATGCTCACCTTGCTGGACCTGGATGGAGGTGGGTGGTCCTCGGACTTCCCGCGGGTCGGGGAACCCTGATTGCTCTTTGGGCTGATGAGGAGGGGGACTTGATGGGGGAGGGGG
>NW_026067952.1:1976583-1986470 GCF_014885135.2 Alexandromys fortis
AAAAAAAAAAAAAAAAAAAAAAAAAAAAGGAAGGAAGGAAGAAGAAAGGAAGGACAGAAGAAGGAAGGAAGGAAGGAAGGAAGGAAGGAAGGGAGGGAGGGAGGGAGGGAGGGAGGGAGGGAGGGAGGGAGGGCAGCAAGTACTCTTAACCACTGAGCCATCTCTCCAACTCCCCAGTACTAATTTTTAAAACCATTCTAGCAATACAAAGTAGGACATGCCTATAATCCCACTTGAGAGGCTAAAGCAGGAGGTAGAGTTCAATGATGCAGAGGTTTACAAAAAGTGAGCATCCTAGCCAAATGAGGTGTCTGTCACATCTCTAATTCCAGCAGTGCAGTAGGAGGCTGAGGCAGGCAGACGATGAGTTCAAAACCACCCTGAACTGTAATGTAAGCTCCAGGTTCCACAACAGCCTGAACAATGAGACCATCTCAAAACACCAAAGATAGGGGCTGAGAGATGGTTACTGGTTAAAAGAACTTGCTACACTTACAGAGGATCAGGGTTCACACTCTAGCATCTACAGTTCACCATTAGAAATTCCAGTTCCAAGAAAGCTAATGCTCTCTTCTGATCTCACATCTTCTTCTAGCCTCCGAAGACACCAGGCACAGATGTGGTATACCAACACATGCAGACACAGACACACACACACACACACACATATGTATGTATGTATGTATGTATGTATGTATGTATATATTTGTGTGTTCCAGGACAGGTTCCCAACACTACAGAAAAACCTTGCTTGAAAACTGCCCCTCAAAAAAAAAGGAAGGAAGGAAGGAAGGAAGGAAGGAAGGAAGGAAGGAAGGAAGGAAGGAAGGAAGGAAATATATATATCAATTTGAGGGGTTGGAGAGATGGCTCAGTGGTTAAGAGCACTCAGGCTATTCCTACCAGAGCACCCAGGTTTGATTCCCAACATCCTCAGGATGGCTCACAAACATTTTTGTTTATTTTGTTTTGACTTTTGTTTATTAAGACAGTGTTTGTGTAGCCCTGACTGTCTTGGAACTCACTCTGCAGATCAAGCTGACCTCAATCAAACTCAGAGATCCACCTGCCTCTGCCTCCCAAGTGCTTGGATTAAAGGAGTGCATCACCACACCCAGCTCACAAACATCTTTAAATCCAGTTCCAGGGAACTGACCCCCTCTTCTGATCTTTTCAGGCAATAAGCACGCACATGGTACACAGATATACATGCAAGCAAAATAACAGCATAAAACAATTTTTAAAAAAGACAATCTTGTTGATCACATGCTGGCGTCTGTGTTGGTTAAGGGATGCTTTCTGGTAGAAACTGTTTACAATTACAGCCTCTCACCAAGTCCACAATTCCCAACTACAAATGTACTTTTCTATATGCCAAAAGCTGGCATGTGCCTTTTTGTTTTCTAATGTTGATTGGACAATTAAGTCCTTTCTATCAACATATAATTTAGGATCAGAGGCACTTTAGATTACTGTTCATTTAAGTTCAGAACCTGACGCAACCTCCAGTGACACAGGAGCTACTTACTGTGTTGATATCGTTTTACAGGTTACCAACAGAGGCTTCATCTTACAATGGACCCTCAGGGTTCCTCACCCTACAAGCTATTATTTCCTTAAGGGTTTTACACCAAGCAACGGAAGCACTCAATTCAAAAGAGCCTTTCTAACAGCTATCAAGATTTTTTTTTTTATGTCCAAGCACAAGGTGGATGCCTAGTGCTCACAGAGGCCAGAAGAGGGCGACTCCTGGAACTGGAGTTAGAGACAGTTGCTGGATGCTGGGAATCAATTCCGGGTCCTCTGGAAGAGCAAGCAGCCTGTGGTCTTAACCACTGAGCCATCCCTCCAGCTCCTCCAGGTGTAAAGATAGCAAAAAGAAAACACTTCTCTCTCTCCCCATTTCTCTCTGTTCCTTCTTTCTGTATATACCTGCTGCTCTTTAGTCCCAAAGCCAAACATAGCCCATGAAAGGCTAGCAGTCATTGCCTCAGAGAGTGTTTTTGTTCTTCTCAGTTAGGTGTCATATATGGAAAAACCTATTCTAAATAAACAGATAGCCATTTGATTTTTCAAAAGAGCAAACGGTTCACGAACTCGGAGGTTTACACAGCCATCTCCACAGCATATTTGCTGAAGATCTGGAATCCACACTCCTCCCCTGGCATCTCGTCTGCGCAACAACCTGCAGAAACAAATCCTGAGGCTTTCGTGCAGCACAGATCAGCCAGCCGATCCAACGAGAGCTGGCGTTTAAATCTCGGGCAACCCTGACACGAGCGCTCTCATCTCATTCAGTCCACTTAGCCTGCAGCAGACTGGAGGCTCGCCTTTCTGGTCTTTTACCGCACAAGCTTAATTACAAAAACAAGTTGGCTTTGAAGCGCTACTCAGAAACTGCAAAAAAAAAAAAAAAAAAAAAAAGGAAGTCTTAGCATTTGGGAGGGGGAGAAAAGTTACTCGACTTCAAGACGGTCTCCAACCTTCCGTGTCATACAGTATGGAGTCCTGGGCTCCTGTTCAGTGGGCCTGAGATGATCTGGCCTCTCCCAGCTGCTCTACTGGTTAACTTTTTCCACCCTGGGAGCCCTCAAACTGCCTACGAAGTAGCATTGCTTCCCACTTCACACAGGCTGTGAGGCTCGCTTCATTTAAACTATTGCGAACAGAATCAATGAACGAATCAAGACTGGGAATTTCGGAAGGTGAAAGTAATCGCGTTGATAGGTGACACTACGGCAGAGCCGGTATCCACGCGCACAGAAGGCAGATCCCGCACTCATCCCCCGAACCCACGCTACACACCTCCAACTCCTCATACACATCGCGGACCCCGCATCCACCCCGTACTCGCCACACACAGACCGCAGACCCTGCACTCATCCCTCACACCTCTACTCACCCTGCACACACCACCACACACCTCGAACACCGCACACTCATCTTACACGCCCTGCATCCACCCTGCAGACCCCACGCTCACACTGCATCCACCCCACACACCTCGTAGACTCCGGATCCACGCCACATACCTGGCACATCGCGCAGACCCCACATCCATCTCTCACACACACACCCCAGACCCTGCTCCTCACCACGCACACACCCCCCGCACTCAGCCCGCGCGCACCGCAGACTCCGCGTCCGCCGCGTCCGCCGCGCCCGCTCGCAGCGGAGCTGCAGCCTCTGCCCGCTGAGTCCGAGTCCGCCCCGCCGGGCGGCGCCGGCGGGAAGAGGAGGCTGCACTGCGCTTCTCCGACCCGGGACTCGGCGGGGGGGAGCTCAAGCAGCAGAGGCCGCGGCCGCGAACTCCTCGCGACCCTGCGCGGGCCCCGGAGCCCATCACCTCCCGCCCGATCCTTGTCGCCTGCGCCGCGCGTTGCCGGGGACCCCCGAGACCCCCGCTTGGGGCCATGCCGCCGGCCTCGCCCGCTGCCTGCCGCCGCCTTTCTCTCCACTCACCGCTCGCCGCCATCTTCCCCCAGCGCAGCTCTCGATCGGAAACTCACAGCTCAGCCCCGGCCGCCGACACCGACTCCGCCGAGGCCGCCGCCGGCGATCTGAGGAGCTGAGGCGGCCGCCGCTGAACCCGCGGCGCGGGGGCCGCCGGGATTTGTAGTCCTGTGGCCACGCCCAGCACTACGGGTCCCAGGGGGCCGTGCGCGCGATAGGGGCGTGGTCAGGTGGTCTGGATTCCTCCAGCCCTCCAAGGACCTCGAGCGGCTGCGTTAGTTTTCCCACTTGCTCATCTCCATTCTGGAATTCCTGACATCTATGGAGTGTTCATTGTGCGCCAAGCACCGGTCCTTAAGACAAGCAACTGAGGGGGCGTCGTCCTTACTTTTCAGACGCCCTGCTATGTCACTGGCTGAAAGGGTTTTGGGTCACTAGGTGTTCAGTCCCCCGGTGTGGTCTCTCAAGTATCATGATTTACAGCAGAGAACAACTTATGTTAGAGTGGGAAGAACTGGGAGATGCTACCTTAACCAATGGCGGCTTGAACTTAGAGTCACCGGGAGTGGCTCAAACTGTCATCACACGTCTCCCGGTAGGTAGGATGCGAGGCAGAGCAGAAGGCTGACTCAGTAGTGTTTTGGACCTGAATCTAACAAGAAAAAAAAAAAAGACAAATTCAAAATGCGCAGCATTCTATAGAACCAGTCTGTGTGACCTACGCCTCGGGAACTGGAGGCACGAGAAACAAAAATGCGAGGTCAACCTCCCAAACAGGTTTACAGTCTGCCTGGACTAAGAAAATAAAAAGATGCCTAACCAAAATAAATAAATAAATAAGTCAGAGCAACAAATCGTAGTCTTATTTTCTTTCTTTCCTTCTTTTTAGATTTTAAGACAGTTTCTCTCTGCATAGCTCTGGCTGTCCTGGAACTCGCTCTGTAGGCTTATGCCACCACGCCTGGCTTGAGGAGAGCTTTTTTTTTTTTTTTTTTTTTTTTTTTTTTTTTTTCGAGACAGGGTTTCTCTGTGGCTTTGGAGCCTGTCCTGGAACTAGCTCTGTAGACCAGGCTGGTCTCGAACTCACAGAGATCTGCCTGCCTCTGCCTCCCGAGTGCTGGGATTAAAGGCGTGCGCCGGCACCGCCCGGCTGAGGAGAGCTTTTATATAAAAAGAACTTGGAAAGGAATTTGGAGTTGGGTTAGTGAGATAAATAGACATTGTGTTGGGAGACAATCCATATAAAATGTCTTCAATGTGAATACAATTAATTCTATCCTCGCTCTGCAGTCACCTCGGGATCTCTGACCTGCACCGTGGCAGTCCCTGCTTGACTTCCACCCTTCACCTCTGGAGTCTAGTCACACAGCAGCCAAGTCCAAGCTGGCGTGGTGATGGACACCCTTAACCCCAGCACTCAGGAAGCAGAGACAGGAGATCTCAAGAGAGCTCCAGGTCAGCCAGGGCTACATTTGGAATACCTATCTTAAAACTAATAATCGTAATAATAATAACTTTAATTAAAATGGTACTAATAATAATTTTAAATATAACAAAAGTCCATTAGAAGGAATAATTATTGCCAGGCGGTGATGCAAGTCTTTAATCTGACACTCAGGAGGCAGAGGCAGGCAGAGCTCTGTGAATTTGGACTGTAACAGAGAGAAACCCTGTCTTGAAAACCCAAAAAAAAAGAAAGGAAAAAGAAAAAGAAAGCAGGCCGAGCAATCCAGCTGGCAGGGTTCCTCCACTGCCTCTGTTACAGTCGCTCCCTTAGCTTTCCTCAGTGATGAACTACAAGTGGAAACAAAGCCTTTAGGTCGTGGCGTCTAGCTTAGTGATGGAAAGCAAACTACATACATGCATGCAGGTGTCTGCTGGGTTTAATTTGGTCTTGTTGCTTTGGGAGCTAGGATTGAACCCGAGCCTTATGCAAGCTAAGTACTCGCTCTAGCATTGAGCTGTGCCCTCAACCCGTGTTTCTCATAGACTAACGTTTTCTGTAGACTCAAATATTTCCAAAAATAGAAAAGCTGGGTGCTACAGGACTCAAGTCAGAAAGGGAGGACAGTACCCCCAGAACTCATAGAGCACTTATATGTTTCAAGTACTTTGGGTTTGGTTTTTTGGGTTTTGTTTTGTTTTTTTTTTTTTTTTTGGTTTTTTCGAGACAGGGTTTCTCTGTGGCTTTGGAGCCTGTCCTGGAACTAGCTCTTGTAGACCAGGCTGGTCTTGAACTCACAGAGATCCACCTGCCTCTGCCTCTCAAGTGCTCCCACCGCCCGGCTACTTTGGGGTTTTTATTTTGTCATTTTTGTGGGGTTTTTGTTTTGTTTGTTTGAGGCAGGTCTTATGCTACAGTCCAGGCTGGTCCCAGATTCACAGTGGTCCTTCTGTGCAGCAGCATACCCAGCTTTCCAGGCACCTTTTGTAGTTTTTCAACACCCCCCCCCCATTCATTTAACCATTGCAAGAATGCTGATTATCCCGCATTTCAGAGATGAGCAAATGGAGGTTTTAAACTAGTCGGTCACTTGACCAAGGATATACACCTCAAGGGTCAGCCTCTTCCACTTTGCCTTACTTCCTGTTCACCAATGTACAAGCAACAAAAACGTTTACCAGTCTTCTGAAACATTCCTGGAGGTAGTTCAGTTCTTGGCCTTTTGGCTGAGATCAAGAGTAGCTCAGCAATTAAGAACACTTGTTTTTGCAGAGGACGCAGGATGGGCTCTTAGCACCCAAGTGGCCCATAAACTACCTGTAACTCCAGTTCCAGAAGATCTGACCCCCTCCTCTGACCCCCAGTGGTACCAGGCACACATGAGGTACACTCACACATAGAATAAAATAAGGAAAGAAAAATAGCTGAGCAACAATTCTAAAGGCAGATTGCTGCAGAGCCTGGTCCTACAGCGGGAGGATGCTCAGATGACTCCCCTCCCCTCCCATCACATCACATTGTCATTCTGACCGGAGCCTATAGCCTCGTGGTCACCAAGTGACGGTCAGAGCTGAAGCATCATCATCTCAGCTAACAATTAAGCCCCAAATGCAGTCAGTGTTGGAGTCAGTAAGTGTCAGGAAGGATATTATAGCCACAAGCACACTTTTTCTCTCAATACCTCACTTTCCCTAGCCTAATCAGATGCCCCCGATATCTCATTATAATGGGGGTCTGGGCCAGGCGGCCATCTCTAGATGCAGTGGAATACAAGAGTGCAAGTGGCTATTCCTGCTTGGACTTCAAGTGACGTGAACGGGTGAGTGAATGCCTCTCGGTGTGTGGTCTAGTCCATGGGCTCTGCTTCTTTTTTGGAGGGGTGGGGAGTGGTTTTTTGACACAGGGTTTTCCTGGGTGGCTGACCTGGCTATCCTGGAAACTCACCCAGTAGACCAGGATGGCCTTGAACTCACACAAATCTGTCTGCCTCTGCTTCCTGAGTGCTGGGACTAAAAGCGTGCACCACCACTGCTCAGCTTTCTTTGATGTTCAGCGGATCTCACATTTTAGCACAGGCTGTCCAGGAATTCACTGTATAATCCAGCCTAGAGAGAAACCCAGAGCGTTCCTCTCGGCTGGCTCTCCTTCTCAGCACGAACTGGCAAGGGTGAGCCTCTATGCCTGGCTCCCAAAGACTTGCTTCTGTTTCCCTGCTTTCCCCTTCCCCCGAATACAGCCTCTCTTTTATGGTGTTACTAGGGGTTGAGAGTGTAGGCTGTGGGGCTGGGACTCTAGCTCAGTGGTTAGGGCATTTGCCTTGCATTCGCAAAGCCATGGCTTTGATCAAGAAATGCGGTGCTAGATAATCTCAGGTCCCCGGGAGGTCGAGGCAGGAAAACCACAAAGCCAAGACCAACCCTGACAACTTGGGGCAATTTAGCACAATCCTTTCTCAACTTTTCAAAAAAAAAAAAAAAAAAAAAAAAAAAAAAAAAAAAAAAACAAAAAAAAAACGAAAAAAGGTGGGGGAAGGGGGCTGGGGTATATAGCTCAGCACGGCAGCAGCGCCGCCTCCCAATTCAGTCCTCAGTGTCACTAATTAATTAAATAAATGAATAAATAAAGAATGTTTTTAGCACTTAATCATCTCAACAGGCTAAGCCTGTTCTGCTACTTTCAGCGCTCTGCGATAATGGCTGATTTCTTCAACTTTCTGTGCCTCACCTGAGAAGCACCAGCAACAGCACCTACAGCTGGTGAAATGGTTCAAGGGGAACCTAAGAACCACATCAAGCCAAGTGTGCGCTAACTAAATTAGCTACGATTATATGTGCCAGTTCTGGGCTTGGGGCTAGCAGGAGCTACCAACAAGAGGCAGGAACGATTTCCCCCGTTTTCCTCCCATCTTGCCTCATTACAGTCATTACAGTCCGAAGTTTCCCTGCAAATGAAAATAAGATGACTCGGGCCTAAGCACTGCGCATGCCTGAAACGCTGCTTGGAAAGACCAGCTCTGAAAGTGAGTTGGCACCAGCCCACCTCACCCCAGGCTGTTGTCTGAACCGCTTCACACCCGTGCAGTTATCTGGGCTTAGAAGGAGCGGGACAGGGACAGACAGATGAGATCCAGGGTCTGCGGAGACTCTCTGCGTGTGGTTTAAAGCGGGGGAAACACTTCTGAGACGACAAGCGCTTCCCTACGGTCATAAAGAGCAGTCTGAGTGCCTCCACCCACTCTGTCTTTAAAATCGGCTCTGGCGACGTGTGGACGTGTGTGTGTGTGTGTGTGTGTGTGTGTGTGTGTGTGTGTGTGTGTGTGTGTGTGTGTGTGTGTGTGCCATGGATGGCCTGGCAGCCAATTGCTGCTGGCCTTGGAGCTGGAGGCAGCCAACTTGCCCTGCCTGTGACCTGCAAGTGGCTCTCCCTGAGTGGAGGAATTGGAAAGCCAACTCACTTCTGGTTAGTAGTTGTTCTCTTAACTTTTTTTTTTCTTGTTGTTTGTTCAGATTATTTGTTGCTTCATTTTTAAGGCAGTTTCTCCTGTAGCCTAGACTGGCCTAGAATTTTCTACATAGCTGAAAATGACCTTGAGTAGTTCCCAATTAACCTACCTCAACCTTCCAAGTGTTTGCTTTTCATCAAGCCATGCCTGGCTTTTTTTTCTTTTTTCGAGACAGGGTTTCTCAGTTTCAGACTGGCTATGGAGACAGTCCTGGAACTTGCCAGGCAGTAGTGGCCCAAGCCTTTGATACCAGCACTCAGGACACAGAGATGGCAGGTGGATCTCTGAGTTTGAGGCCAGCCTGGTCTACAGAGCAAGTTTCAGGACTGCCAGGGCTACACAGGAAAACCCTCTCGCCCTCTCTCAAAAAAACAGAAAAACAACCAACAAGAACAAACAAACAAGAAGCCCACACGTGTTGATTGGGTGAGGAAAACGTGGAGCTTTGATGCGTCACTGTGGAACTGTGAAAAACTGCATGCATGCATCCATTTCAGAAAATGAACATCTGATCTGTACTTCAGATGGTAAACATAGAGTTGCTGTACGCCCCAGCAATTCCAATCCTAGGTATATACTCAAGGGAGCTAGAAACATGTCTGGGCCAGGCCTGGATGCTCATGCCATGATCCTAGCATTCCGGAGATGGAAACAGGAGACAGTCAGGTCATCCTCAGTTACACAGTAAGTTCAAGACCAGACTGAGCTATGCGAGCTCTCGGGGTGGGGAGGAGGGAGGAAAAGGGGAGGGAACAAAAGGGAGGGAGAAATGGTTCCTTGAGTAAAGTGCTTGCCTTACAAGTATGTAGACCACAATTCAAACCCCAGCACCCACATGAAAGTATAGCAGTGCATACCTATAATCCAGGCACTAGAGAGGTAGGGACGGGAAGACCTGAGGGTGACCAGCTGGCCAGTCTAGCTCAGTGAGCTTCTGCTTCAGTGAGAGACTGCTGTGGGATATTATTTTAAGGCATGCTACTTTTGTTTATGCTGCATTTGTTTAACTCCATGAAGCTGTGATTCTTTGCCTGTCTAGAACACCTGATGGTCTCATAAAGAACAGAATGGCCAATAGAGGCAGGAGAAGGGATAGGCAGGGCTGGCAGGCAGAGAGAATAAATGGAAGGAGAAACTTGGGAGGAGAAAAAGGAGGAGCAAGATAGAAAAAGGAAGAGGAAGGACGTCAGGAGCCAGCCACCCAGCTACACAGCAAACCACGGAGAAAGAAGTAAAGGAAGGTATACAGAAAATACAGAAATAAAGAAAGATAAAAGTCCAGAGGCAGGGGCTGGAGAGATGGCTCAGCGGTTAAGAGCATTGCCTGCTCTTCCAAAGGTCCTGAGTTCAATTCCCAGCAACCACATGGTGGCTCACAACCATCTGTAATGAGGTCTGGTGCCCTCTTCTGGCCTCCAGGCATACACGCAGAAAGAATATTGTATACATAATAAATAAATAAATATTTAAAAAAAAAAAAAGTCCAGA
>NW_026067952.1:1986950-2002687 GCF_014885135.2 Alexandromys fortis
ATCACAACATCTCAAAACATAAGGTGGAGAACCTGGAGGTGACACATGCTTCTTATCCCACCACTAAGGAGATGCTGGCAGATCTCTTAAGGTCCACACCAGTCTGGTCTATGTAGTGAGACTAACCAGTTAGAGCTCCATGGTTACATGGTGAGATCTTGTCTAAAAACAAACAAGCACCAGCAACCAAAAGGTGGAGAACAACAGAGGAGTCCTACAGCATCAACCCCTGTCCTCAGGCACCGACACCTTCTCTTGCCTGCACACTAATCTGGAAAAAAAGTTAAAGTAGATCACAAGCCTTTGATCTCGGCACTCTGGAGGCTGAACTAGGAAGCTTCAGAGTTTGAAACCATCCTCGGCACCGTAATGTCAAGTCTAGCCCAGGCTACATAATAAAGGAAAAGCTTAAAAGAAAAAGCTTTCTTTTGGTCCAGTTTCCGAAGCTCAGTCCTGGGTTACTTGGCAGCCCTGTTTGTGGGCCTGTGGTCAGGCAGGTCAGGACACAAGCAAAGGACAGAGCAGACTGCTCCACCTCATAGCTCATAGCTATTGGAAAGCAGGAAGGGGGCCGAGGGCTCAGTACCCCTCTCACTGGCACGTCCCCAGTGATATGGCCTCCTTCCACTAGGCCCTACTTCCTAATGGTCCCACACCACCTTCCAACAGCACCAGGAGCCGGCAACCCTTGAGGCCAACACAGTGACAAAAATCAGAAGCAAATTTTACAAAGGGGTGTTATCCCGGAACTGTACCTCTTGCTAATAATTCTAGCACTTGAGTGGTCGGTAGAGCCAGGAGGGTCAGAAGTTCAAGGTCAGGCTCTGTGTTACTTAGTGATTTTTTGAGGGCTGCCTGGGCCCCATCAGGCCCTGTGTCAAAACAAAGTAATGACAGGAGTGGGGGTAGCTCAGTGGTAGCGTGCTTGCTCAGAATGCATGAGGACCTGGCTTCCGTTCCTGACACCAGAACAGAAATAATGGGAGAAACTCAAACGACATAAAAGAGGAAGAGAGCTGTGGCAATCACCTCCCACCCCATTTCTGCATCTGTCTGTCTCCAGGGATACCACGGTGACTGTCTTCCTGTGGCTTCAGATATACTCCATGTCCACACAACCTGCCTCTGGGTACGTGCCTCTGCGGCTCCACAATTCCTCTCTGCACACAGGTGTTCTGTCTTGCTTTATCATTTAAGAATGTGCCAATTGTTCTTGTGCAGATTAGCCGCCTCGCACACACCCTAATCACTTGGAAAAGGAGTCTCCACGAGAAATTGTCTAGCTAATGTTGGACTCTGGGTATGCATATGATGTTTGTTTGGTTTTTTTCTTTGTTTGGTTTTTGTTTGTTTGTTTGTTTTTTGAGACAGTGTCTTGGGTCTCAAGAGGTGGTTCAGAGGTTGAGTTGAGAGCACTGGCTGCCCTTCCAGTAGACCCAGGCTCAATTCCCAGCACCCACATGGCAGCTCATTACTGTCTGTAACTCCAGTTCCAGGAGATCCAACACCCTCACACAGACACACATACAAGCAAACCACCAATGCTCAGGAAATAAAGATAAATTAAAAAAAAAAAAGTGTTTCACTATGTACCCTGGATGTCCAGGAATTCAACATGTAGAAAAGGCTGGCCTCGAACTCACAGGGCTCTGCTTTCTCCTCTGCCTCCTAAGTGCTAAGATTGAAGTCATGAACTACCAAGTCTGGCCCATGGCGATAAAACTTTATTCTAAATAAACTAGAAGGAAACTAGGAGGGGCCTCTTGGTGGTTACCTGGGAGAGCCAGCCGGGCTTTTGGAGCAGCCTTTGTGATGTCGTGAGTACATGGCAGCCGCATCTGATGTCCTTCTGCTTTTCGGCCACCCAGAGTGTTCTGTTTCCTTTTGATTACATGGAATTTTCCTTGTTCTTTTCTCTAAAAAGCCATTTTCCTTGTGGTTTTTTTGTTGTTTGGAGACAGGCTGGCAAGTAGCCCAGGTTGGCCTCTGTCTTGATAAATAGCTGAGGCTAGCCTTAAACTGCTCTTCTTCTACATTCTAATTCTGTGATTAAAAGCATTGTGTGAGGCAGAGGCTGGCGAATCTCTATAAGTTTGAAGCCAACCTGGTCTACAAAGCGAGTTCCAGGACAACCAGAGATACACAGAAAAAACCTGTCTTGAAACCCTCCCCCCTCCCAAAAAAAAGCATTTTGTGTATGTGTGTGTGTAATAAGTGTGCATGGTGTGTAGATGCACATGCACATGGGGTCCAGAGATCAAGGCCTATGGTTCCTTTTAATCACCCTCAACCTTTTTTTACAAGACAGGCTCTTGCTGAATCTCAAGTGCATAGATTCAGCTAGGTTGGCTGGTTAGCGAGCTCCCAGAATTCACTTGGCTATGCCCTACCCTCTGCCCCCAGTGCTGGGTTACAGAAGTTGAATGCAAATCCCCACCCAGCTTTTGAAGTGGCTGCTGGAGATCTGAACTCAGGTCTTCGTGTTAATGTATGAGAGGAAATTGTTTGTTTGTTTGTTTTTCATATCTGAGGCGCTAGGCCACCAAGGGTCAAGATTCCATAAATCTCTTCCACCTTGTAAAATATTTATGCAAACCTTTTCATCTTCCTCACCTGTCCCAGAACTGGTTCCTACCAGATGACCCTTCCCCATTTTCCTTTGCCTTGGTTATACATTAGACCCTGGAGCCAGATTGGGGGGGAGGGGGTGAGACTCAGTTCCACCTGCCTTACGATAAAAAACAAAGTGAGCTTCCTGTCCAGTGACCTGTTGTCCTGGTTTGA
This sequence comes from Alexandromys fortis, assembly GCF_014885135.2. NCBI lineage: Eukaryota > Metazoa > Chordata > Mammalia > Rodentia > Cricetidae > Alexandromys > Alexandromys fortis. The sequence goes on from NW_026067952.1 coordinate 1,989,735, forward strand.
ATCCCCAGTACACCCTTTTGACAGAAAGAAATTGCTTTGCAGTGTTACTTTTGATTTGCTCAGGTGCTTCTGTGTGTGGCTTCTTGACTATTGACTTCAACACACCACAGGCACTCTCTGTCAAGCCATCTCTTCTGTCTGTCTGTATTTGACAAGGTTGTATGCTATCCCAGACTGGCTAGAACTCTCTCTGTAACCCACCCAGCTGGCCTGGAATTTGTGGCATTTCTTCTTATGCAAGCTCCTATAGTCCTAGCACTCAGTTGGCTGGAGCAAGAGGATAGCCTCAGGTTGAGCCTAGCATGGGTTACATACATCTAGTTCCGGTCCGGTCAAGTCTGCTAGTAAGACCTTGTCTCAAACACGCACACACGCCTGCACATACACACACAAACAAAATACCAGAATTCATAAGTAGAGTTGTTGAAATTGGAAAAAAAATGGCTCAGTGCTTAAGAATACTGCTGATCTTGGAGAGGACGAGGGTTTGATTCCCATCTTCCACATGGTATGTCACTGTTTGTTTGTTTTTTTTCTTCTTCTTTTTTTTTTTTTTTTTTGGTTTTTAGAGACAGGGTGTCTCTGTGGATTTAGAGCCTGTCCTGGAACTAGCTCTTGTAGACCAGGCTGGTCTTGAACTCCCAGAGATCTGCCTGCCTCTGCCTCCCAAGTGCTGGGATTCAAGGCATGCGCCACCACCACCCAATGGTATCTCACTGTAACTCCAGTCCTAGGGAAGCCCCATGTCCTCTTGCCTCTTCTGGCCCCTGGAGGCATCAGGTACACACATACGGTGCACAGACTTCTGTCTTAGTTACTGTTGCAAAATAGAATATTTGTTTGACTAAGTAAAGATACGTTTCATTTGTTCCAGGGGATCTGACACCTTCACATCAATGCACATAAAGATAAATAAATCACTAAAAAAAAATTTTTAAAAAGGAATAAGTCTCTGCGTATTTATTTGGAAGCCGGGTAGCGGGGCCCCCAAAGACGAAAGAGTTAAAACAAACCAACTACACTCCACTTGCCCAGCGCTAAGATGCTAGATGCACAACCCCCATCCCACATGTGAGTTTTTGTACCATGGGTCACCCTCCACACACTGCTCTGCCCTGGGTGCCGTCCAGCCATGAGGAGCTTCTCGCAGGCCTGCCTTCCTTCCTTCCTTCACGCACTAGCTGCTTCTGCGGTCCTGGCTTTTCCTTGGCGGGTGCTCCAGCCCTAGAATCACACCGTTCCTTTTAAAAAGTAACAAAAAACGGTGTTGAAAGTTGAGTTTTTAAAAGTGAGGACACGGAGATTATTTCAGAGGATAAATGCTTTCCCCATTATTTACTAATTACAGAGGAGGAACACAGGAGGGGTGGATGTGTTGAGACAGGCAGACAAAGTCAATGCCAGGGGTGAACACAGAAGACAAGTTAAGACTTTAGCAGGGGAAGAAAAAAAAAAAAAAGCTAAACCCCTCTGGCTGTTATCAATCAAGTGCATTGTGGAGCCTTTTCGTGTTAAGTATCTGTGCCCATCAGTCCCTGGGCTGGACCCACCCACACCCCCTTCCACAGGAAGGGCAGAAGTCACTGGCTCCGGAATCACGTGACTGCCTACTTCAGCTAAGACTACCAGTGATTGGGGCAGGCGTGGGTGTCACCCCCGGGGCAGCCAATGCACCAGCTGGCCAGTGATTTATAAGAGAGCTGAGCCCAAAAATATCTGACCAAACAGGAACCAGGTTGACTGTCTGATTTCCAATTTGAGATGATTCAGCTGGTTCATTAAAGGACCCGAAGCTGAGGAGATACAGGCATTGTGGGAGAGGAAAGGCTGGAGTCACCTGTGAAGGAGACCCAGACATTCTCCAGAGAGGCCGGGTAGAGCAAAGAGCTCCCCGCAGAAGCTTAGTTCTGAAAACCAAGGCAGCAACACCCCAGAGGAGAGAACCCCAAGTACCCTGCCCCCACACAGACAAGGGGAAATTCTAGGTAAAAGACAATAAATATTCTCTCAAATGAATAATTGAGTTCACAAGAAAGAAAGGGAAATCCCCAGAAGTAAAAGAAAAATGGAACTGAGAATCAAGCCTGTTTGTGTGAAGTAACAGCTAGGCTCCCAGAAAGGGAGGAGCCAGGGTTCTGGAAGGCAGGGGTTTGGGTGGTTATGCAAATCCCAGCCCAGGAAGAGAGGCCTTGGGCTCACGCTATAGGAAATTACAACCCTGCTCGCGCAGGCTGAGAAAAGGTCAGGTGAGACTTAGCTTTCAGATGTTGGGGTGTTTGGTTAAAAGCCATCTCTGAAGAACTGGGGTGCAGGTCCCTGATGGGCACGTTCTGTTTAGCTCGCACAAGGTCCTGGGTTCCATTGTTTGCTCCGAGTAAGGGGAAATCCTTGACTTCAAGGATATAGAGCAATGATTCTCAATCTTCCTATTGCTGTGACCCTTTATTATAATTCCTCATGTTGGCTTAGCAGTGGTGGCACATGCCTTTAATTCCCAGCACTCAGAAGGCAGAGGCAGGAGGATCTCTGTGAGTCTGACAAGAGCTAGTTCCAGGACGGGTTCCAAGGCTACAGAGAAACCCTGTCTCCAAAAACCAATGGAAAAGAAAGAAAAGAAAGAAAGAAAGAAAGAAAGAAAGAAAGAAAGAAAGAAAGAAAGAAAGAAAGAAAGAAAGAACAATTCCTCATGTTGTGGTGACCCCCAACCATAAAATTATTTTTGTTGTTTCTTTATAAACTGTAATTTTGGTACTGCTATGAACCTTTTTTTGTTGTTTTGCTTATTTGCTTATTTTTTTTGAAACAGGGCACTCTGTAGACCCCCAAGAGTGAGTTCCAGGACATCCAGGGCTATTACACAGAGAAACCCTGTATTGAAAAACCAAAAATAAATAAATAAAATAAAGGGAAGTTGGCGAGGTGGCTAAGTGCTCCCTTCTGCAAGGGAACTGGATTCAGTTCCCAGCACTCACACCTTCATCAATGGTTCACATCAACACGTAACTCCAGCTCCAGGTGTTCTAGGCTCTCTTCTAATCTGTTAGGGTACAGGCACACACATTCACATGTACACACAAGTGTCTATAAATGTACAATAAGATCTTTTAAGAAGTCAAAAGAGTGAAGAAGACAGAGAGATGATTCAGTGGGTGCAGATGCTTGCTACCAAGCCTGAGGCCCTGGGTTGCCACGTCCCTCGAATCCACAAAGGAGAACATTCACGCTGGAGAGCTGTCCTCTGACCTCTACCTGCATAATATGGCTTATCCAGGAGCCATATCACACAGGAGATGGTGGTGGCTCATCTATCTACTCAGGAAAGGATGGGTTTCCTTGGGTCTTTTTTTTTTTTTGAGGGAAAGACTACAGGCTCTTGTCACCCAGGTTGACCTCAAACATATGCACACACACAAAAGAAAGAAGGAAAGGAAAGAAAGGTACTATAGGCTATAATGGCTTATGTCTGTACCTATAGTCCCTGAATTGAGATGCTGAGGCAGAAGAATAATATGAGATGAGCTACAGTCTGAGCTACAGGGATACTGTCTATGTCCAAAAAAAAATAATAAATAAATAATAAAAAAAATAAAAAGAAATAGAGCCGGGCGGTGGTGGCGCACGCCTTTAATCCCAGCACTCGGGAGGCAGAGNAATAAAAAGAAATAGAGCCGGGCGGTGGTGGCGCACGCCTTTAATCCCAGCACTCGGGAGGCAGAGGCAGGCGGATCTCTGTGAGTTCGAGACCAGCCTGGTCTACAAGAGCTAGTTCCAGGACAGGTTCCAAAACCACAGAGAAACCTTGTCTCGAAAAACCAAAATAAATAAATAAATAAATAAAATAAAAAGAAATAGCCAGTAATGAATTCCTAGAGATTCCAAGCCAGCAAGCAGGCCTCAAATATATATACATTTGAATCCTCCTGGGGTTGGGGTGGGGGGCTATCACATGTTCCTTTGCATCCTGTCCTTACGCATTCAACAAATATTTTTCTGGCTTTTAATACTTAGAACCTGGGTAATGCCCGGTAAACCAAAGAGAGGGCACTCTTGTTCTCAGGGAATTTGTGATGGAGCCCTCAGGAGAGGGAGGGGCAGCTGAGAAAAAGTTAGCAGACAACAAAAGCAAGCTAATTACTGCCTCTAAAGAAAGCTAAAGCAAAGGAGGACTACTGGCTTCCTAAAATAGACTGGGTCCCCTTTGTGTACTTACTTTGCCTCTAGTGGGTCAAGAGTGGAAAGGAATGAAAGACTTAAGGTTAAAAAGTTCCCCAGCCTTCCCGTCCCTCTGCAGTTTCCCTTCCTAGAGGCAAGTGGCTCCGCTTTGTGGGAATCCTTTTCATGAGATTTCCAATTGATCTGAGTAAAGAGCCTATTGAAAGAGTAAAGAGTGTCTTCTCATAAACGAAGACATACCTGCCCCATACTTCCTTATCCTGTTTGTTTTCAGCTGGCTTCCCATCTCCAGGGTAACTCCCTGAACACTGTAGATCGAAGGACGGGGTTTAGGGGGTGAGGAACTACTCGGGGAGAGTCTGCAGTGTGGGTACCAGAGCTGAGGAGGAGGAGACAGGGGCCAGGCATGCAGGTTCTTGCTGGTCCCTTGTAAAAGCTGCTTGCAATTTATCCTAAGCAAAGGCCACTGGGTGTGTTTTTAGGGGACTGTCATGATTTGACTTGCGACTGCAAAGATCAGTTTCCAAATACTGCAGCAGGGTCAGGCGGGGAGACACCAGGTGGGAAGTGGCAGATGAACATGACCGAGGATGGGATAAAACAAGAAAGGATAGCACCAGAAACTGCTGACTTGTGGCTATGATACCAGTATTTGGGAAACTGAGGCAGGACAATTGCCAGGAGTTTAAAGAAAGTCTAAGGTACTAGCCTGAGCCACAGAGTGAAACCTTTTCTCTTTCTTTTTCTCTTATACTTGCATATTTGTACACAGACACACACACACACACACACACACACACACACACACACACACACACACACTGGAGAGAGAGGGCGGGAGAGAAAGAAGGATGGACTCAAGAAGCAGAAACACCTGAGAGAAAGAAGGATGGACTCAAGAAGCAGAAACACCTGTGATAAATTAGATGTCCTGAATAAGAAAAGTAGAGATTTGAGCCCTTGAACCCTGAAAGTGGAGATGTTAGTTTTTGTGGGTAGCAACATTGGTAACTTACTTTAAAATACTTTGGGGGCTGAAGAGATGGCTCAGAGGTTAAGAGTACTGGCTGCTCTTGCGAAAGATCTGAGCACAGTTCTCAGCACCCTGATGGCACACAACCATTTGTAACTTCACTTCCTGGAGATCTGACGCCCTCTTCTGGCCTCCATGGGCACTGCACACACATGGTACACAGACATATATGCAGGCAAAACACCCATGCACAGAAAAAAGAAAGCCAGGTGTGGTGGCCCATGTCTTTGATTCCTGTACTTGGGTGGATCTCTGCTGAGTCCATCCTGATTTACATAGTGAGTTCCAGGACAGCCAGGGCTACATAGGGAAACCCTGTCTTGAAAACACAAAAACCAAAACAAACAAAGAACAACACAGTACTTCAGTACCAGTAGGGTAACCCACTCCTATAATTCTAACCCTTCTGGAGGCAGAAGAGGAGGATGGCTCCAAGTTCAAAAACCAGCCAATTCTGCATAGTGAGTTTCAGGCCAGTCAAGGCGCCAAGCAAGACACTGACTCAAAAAGCTGGGGCTAGGCCAGGTAGTGGCAGTGCATGTCTCTATTACCAGGACTTGGGAGGCAGAGGCAGGAGGATCTCTCTGAGTTTGAGGCTACCTGATCAACAGAGTGAGTTCCAGGACTACACAGAGAAACAGAGAAACCCTGTCTTGAAACAAAACAGGCTAGGGAATGGTTTAGTCAGTACAGAGCTCATCACACAAGCATGAGGACCTGAGTTCAGATCCCCAGCACCCTTGTAAAACATTAAGAGTGGCAGCAGACATTGTGATGGCAGCACTGGGGACATAGAAACAGACAGATGCTAAGTCTCCCTGGCCAGCTAGTCTAGCCAATCAGTGAGCTTCAGGTTCAGTCAGTGAGAGACCCTGCCTCAAAAAATAAAGTGGGGAGTGACTGAGGGAGACACCTAACATCAACTCAACTTCTGGCTTCCACACAGTCAGATCACACACATATGCACCCGCACATGACATAATCTTTCCCTCTCATACACACACACACACACACACACACACACACACACACACACACACATACCCTTCAGTTCATCTCTTTGACAGTCTATAAATGCTAGCAAACCTGTGATTCCTGAAGTATAGTCCACAGATCTGAAAGCCTCTGAAGGAACAGGTTAGCCCGTGGTTCTGGAGTCAGAAAATCTTAGAACTCTGGAGGAGGGCCCCAGGATAAGTGGGCCCACGTACCCTCTGGGCGATCCTGATGATGGGTCAAGCTTCAACCATAACTTGGGGTATGGTGGTTCAGTAGCTACAAAGTTGCACAGCGTAGTACATGGGCAATTAACTAACTCCTAACAGAAATGGCAACGCTGCCCTGAGATTGAAAGCCAAGCAGATCTCAGGGCATCCCAGAACCAGGTAAGAGTCAGAGGTTCTCAGAGGAGGAGCTTTATCAGAGCTGAGGAACAATGCTGGGCTTGCCAGCATCAGTGTCTTGTAGGAGTGGCTCCTGGAGCCCAGGGGAAAAAACAGGTCTTATCTTGAAGAGAGGAAGTTTGATGCAAACAATAGGGTTCAGGCCCTGAAGTAGGGAACTGAGTGTGAGTAGAGTAATAAGGAAAGGGGTTGTTTTTCTTCTTGCACTTATTTATTTATTTAATGAGTTTATGTGTGCACCTCACTTGAGGAGGTCAGAGGGCAACTGGTGGTTATTGGTTCCTCTCTTTACCTTATGGATCCCAGGTTTGAACTTAGGTCCTTCAGCTGCTCAGCCACTCAAGAGTCCAGAAGGCTTTTTTTTTCAAAGCTAAGCTTTGACTAATAATAATACCATGTGGAGTACGTGTGTGTGTGTGTGTGTGTGTGTGTGTGTGTGTGTGTGTGTGGTGGCAGCTCTGAGGTAGAGCATGTCTAAAGGAGAGGCTTCTGAGTAGGCAAACAGAGGGGAGAGAGACAAACTGCTTGGAGAACTTCAGTCGCAGTGAGACACCCCTGACAGTGAAATCAAGACCACACCCAATCACTAGGACTCACATAGTCCTTTGCAAAACCCCAAAATTCCATCATGTACCTGATGTCATAACACATCTGAAAACCCCAAATAAGGGCAGGAAAGGAGCATGCCTATAATCCAAGTCACTTAGAAGAAGGCTGAGGGGGCTGGAGAGATGGCTCAGCGGTTAAGAGCATTGTGTGCTCTTCCAAAAGACCCGAGTTTGATTCCCAGCAACCACATGGTGGCTCACAACCATCTGTAATGAAGTCTGGTGTCCTCTTCTAGCAGGCATATATGCAAACAGAATATTGTATTCATAATAAATAAATAAATAATTTAAAAAAAAAAAGAAGAAGGCTGAGAAGGAAGGATTGTCTCAAATTCAAGGCCTATTAGCTCAGGCTTCTTATTAACTAATTCTTACATCTTAAATTAATCCATTTCTTTTCCTTTTTACTTATTTTTATTTATTTTATTTTTTTGAGATAGGGTTTCTCTATAGCTTTGGAGCCTGTCCTAGAACTAGCTCTTGGTAGACCAGGCTGGCCTTGAACTCATAGAGATCCGGCCTCTGCTTCCTGAGTGCTGGGATTAAAGGTGTGCACCACCACCACCCAGCTAAATTAACCCATTTCTATTAATCTCTGTGTCCATGAGGCTGTGGCCTACCAATAATAAGTTCTGACATCTCTCTCCTTTGGCAGCTACATGGTGTCTCCCTGACTCTGCCTACTCTCTCTCTGTAACTCTCCAGCCTGACTATATTTTGCCCCACCATAGGCCAAAGCAGCTTCATTCATTAACCATGAAGAAAAGGAAGGACGTATACAGAAGGACATCCCATATCATCTAAGCCCCACCTTAAAAAGGCTGCTGGGAGAGAGTTTACCTAACCGAGCCAAAGATCCTGTGTGCATTAAGATGTGGGCTGGGAGGGGCTGGAGAGATGGCCCAGCAGCTAAGAGCACTTGCTTTTTCGTTTGTTTGTTTTTCTGAGACAGGGTTTCTCTGTGTAACAGTCCTGGCCATCCTGGAACTCCCTCTGTAGACCAGGCTGGCCTCAAACTCACAGAGATCCCAAAGGAAGGCTGCCCTTCCCCCAGAGGCTCTTCCCTACATAATCCAGACAGTTGGGGTACCTCCTGGCTGCTGCATCTGGTTTTCTCTTCCCCACTTCCCCACCCCTTTCCTCAAATGAACTAGTTCAGTTTACTTCTGATCACTCTGGACTCTCCAGGTGTGTGTTTAACTGTAGCTACTCTCTTCCTCTCATCTGTAATACTTCCTCTCATCTGTAATAAACTTTCTCCTCCACCATGCCTGGGAGCAGTCATGTCCTTTCCTTTCCTTTTCATTTCTTTTTTTGTTTTGGGTTTTTTTTTTTTTTTTTTTTTTTTTTTTTTTTTTTTTTTTTTTTTTTTTTTTTTTTTTTTAGACAAGGTTTTTCTTTTTGCATTTCTAACTTTTCTTGAACTTGGCCTTGTAGACCAGGCTGGTCTCGAACTCACAGAGATCTGCCTGCCTCTGTCTCCCTCATGTTGGGATTAAAGGCATGTGCCTCCACTGCCCAGCCTGGACACTTGTTTTAAGATAGGCTCATGCTATCTAGGCCAGGCTGGCCTCCAACACACAGCAACCCTCCTGCATCGGTTTCCTAAGTGCAAGAGGTTACAGTCATGTGACACCATGTCCAGCTGTGTTACATGTATGTGTGTGTTCTCTGAGGTCAGAGGCCCAGTGTCCTATTACATCACTGCCCATTTTATTCCTTTCAGGCAGAGTCTGTCACTGAACCTGGAGTTAACTGATGGCCAGCCACCTGAGGAGCCCCAGCAGGACTCCTGTCTCCTCCACCCCCATAATGCTGGGGTTATAGCACGACACCCAGCTTTTTACACGGGTGCTGCAGCAAGTGCTCTTACCCACGGCGTCATCTCTCCATCCTCCTGTTGAGCATCTTTGAAATGCTAACGTTTTAGAACTGGAGGACAGATTAGTGGTCACGGGAGGTGGGGATGAAGGTCCAGCAGCAACCCTGAGAGACGGGTGAATGTGGTACATGGGATGAGTGTCCTGTTTCGAGTCTGCCCTAAGTGGATGCAGACACACAAGCCATGTGTGGCAAATGGCATAGACTTTAATATGCACACGTGAAAATCAGTGAGACAGGGACTCTGAATGTCATGTGACAGTTGTTGCAGGTTTGCACAATGTCACCGCTGGGCATGAAGGGACAAAGTGGGGGATGATCTGTTTTCTGCAGTTGCATAAGGATTCGCAATTATTATCTCAGGTTATTTTTTTCTTTCTGTTCTGTTGGTCATTCTTGATATTTTAAGGCAGAAGTCTCATAAAATCCCAGGCTGGCCTCATACTTATCATGTAGACCAGGTTGGCTCTGACCTCCTGATCTTCTACCTCCCAAGAGCTGAGATTACAGGCTTGTACCACCACACCGGACTCAAGGCTTTGGTTTGGTTTGGTTTTTCTGTTTGTGACTTTGGCTGTAGCTTGGTTGGTAAAAATCCTTCCTAACATGCACTGGGGTCCAGCCATAATAAACAAGGTGTTGGTGGTGTACTCCTCTGGGGGTGGAGGCAGGGGCTTATTCGGGGGCCATTCTAGGATACCATGAAAACCTGTCTCAGATTTTTTTCTCAGTTAAAAAAACAAACAAACTGATTGGTTGCTGGAATTATAGTTCTGTTTAGTCCCTGGGTTCAATGTCCAGTAATATATATACACGGCAATGTATTTGACTTAGTCAAGTCTAGAATACACATGGGCCCAATTTAGCTCATACATATGAGATCTTTCTCTATTTTTCTCTCTCTCCCTCTCCCCCTCCCCTCTACCCCTAGCACTGGGAACAGAACCCAGGATCTCTTTCTGAAACCAACAACCTATTACAACAGCTATAGCTGTAAGGCAGCTACTTAGTGAGCTACAGCCTACTTTTAGGACTCTTTTGTTCCTTTTGAGACAGTTTCATTATGTAGCCCTGGCTGGCCTGGAACTCACTGTGTAGATCAGGCTGGCCGGAAACTCATACAGATCCACCTGCCTCTGCTTCCCAAGCACTGGGATAAAGGCATGTACCAAACTCCCTGCCCTACATTTAGGATTTTTGATGTAACCCCAAATAACCTTGTTAAAATTTATTTAATATTTTTTTCTAGATGGAAGTCATGGCACAGGCCTTTAATCCCAGTACTTGGGAGGCAGAGGCAGGCGGGTCTCTATGAGTTTGAGGCTAGCCTGGTCTACAGAGTGACTACACAGAAAAGCCGTCTCAAAAAATAAACAAACAAATAAATAAATAAATAAATAAATAAATAAATAAATAAAAAGAATTAAAAAGGAAGGAGGAGGAGGTGACTGGGTGTGGAGGTATAAGCAGGTGTTTCTCTTTGTGTTCGAGTTCGTCCTAGTCTATATAGCTGTTTCCAGTTCAATCAGGATTACATAGTGAGACCTGTCTTGGGAAAAAAAGAAGACCTGAGCCTGTCTTCCTCAATCACGGTTTCCCTGGAGGCCAAGACAATGTCCGGAAGCCCTCTGACCTTCTGCTGCCCAGAGGGAAGCCTGGAAATGCACAGAGACCTTCCTGAAGCCAGAATCTGCGTTTTACAAAGATCCTCCTGGGTGACTCACAAGCAAGTTGCCTCTGCGAACCAGGAGTAAAAAGACCAAATGCAGGGAGCAAATGTCACTCTCCTGCAGGACTCAGGGATGGAACTAAAGGACAGCCAAGCAGCTCTGCCACCCAGCTGCAAAGCATGCTGGACCTGGCAGTTGGCATCTGGTAGTTCAGAATTCAAGCTGGTAGCATTGTGGTCTACACACACACACCCCACTCCTCTCTCTCTCTCTCTCTCTCTCTCTCTCTCTCTCTCTCTCTCTCTCTCTCTCTCTGTCTCTCTCTCTCTTTATCTTTTAACTCTTTTAATTTTGTGTATGTACTCAAGAAGCCCATGGCTTGCTTGCCTTGGTGAGCTCCAGGCACACCTTGCAGGTTCCAAAGACAGAATTCAAGTTGTTAGGCTGGGTGACAAGTGCCTTTACCCACTGAGCCATCTTGCTGGCCCTCCCCATTGCTCGTCTTCTTTTCTCCCTCCCTTCCTTTCTTTCTTTAGACCTGTTTATTTTATGGGGGTTTTGCCTGCATGTATGTCCATGCCTGGTACCATCAGAGGTCAGAAGTCATCAGATCCCCTGGGACCGGAGTTAGAGACATTGCGCACGTCTGGAACTGAATTCAGGTCTTCAGCAAGAGTCACAAGTGGTCTTAATCACTGAGCCATCACTCTAGTCCCCCATCTACATTCTTAATCTGTTTGGAGCAGAGACTGCCTCACTTTGGATTTGAAGGGTCAAGATTTAGCTTTAGCCTTGGCCAGAGTTTTACACTCCCTTTTGGAGCAGTGAGTGTTCCAGAGATGGTCTTGTGACCCAAGTCAAGTGCCTTGCTTCACTGGTTTGTTTTGGTTTGAGATAAAGTTTTGTATATACCACACTGCCCTCAAGCTCCACACGCGTGAGGACGACTTTGAACTTCTGATCCTCCTGCATCTGCCTCCCAGTGCTGGGCTTACACATGGTACCACCACATCCAACTTCCTCAGTGCTTGAACCCATGCTTCATACTTGTTAAATTTACCTCACAGACCTCCCACGTGAGAGTGTCAGGCTCAACTCTCTCTCTCTTTTTAGTTTTTTGAGACGTAGTTTCTCTGTGTAACAGTCCTGACTGTCCTGGAACTCCCTCTGTAGACCAGGCTGGCTTAGAATTCACTGAGATCTGCCTGCCTCTGCCTCTCAAGGGCTGGGGTTGTAGGCTACCACCACCACCGCCCAGCTTGTTTTGTGTTGCCTGAGACAGAATCTCAGTCAGGAGTTACTTTGAACTCAATATCCCCATCGAGCCCTGAGATTACAGTTGTACACCAGCCGCCCAACTCTGAAATTAATTCCAAGTTAAGCATATGAATACATTTCCCCTTAATAGTCTTTTGCTTTTCGGCTTTCTGTTATTCACAAGTGAGTGATGTAACATTTATACAAACATGTATAAATTGAGGGATGTAAAGCTAATTGGTTTCAAAGTCATCAAGATGGCACACAGGATGAAAGTGCTTGGCAAGCAGCCTGCGTTTGATCTGACCCCAGGGTGACAAGAGCGGCCTGACTCCCTAACGTTGTCTCTGACTCTACGTGTATACTGTGTTGTGAGCATACTTGCACACGTACACATAATAATATTTACAATTTACTTTAAAATTTTAAAACACAGGCACTTGGAAAGCCAAGAAAGGAGGATTGCTTCAAGTTCAAGAAAAGAGAAAGTAGAGCTAGGAAAGTAGCTCAGTTAGTAGCCTCTCAGGTACCACACCCTAGAGCCAGGCAGGACAGAGAAAGCCTGTCTTCCTAGCTCCAGGGAGGTGGAGACAAGAGGTCAGGAATGCAAGGTCATCCTCAGCCACAGGACTAGTTTAAGGCCAGCCTGGAGATCCAAGTCAAAAAAGAAAAGAGAAGGAAGGAGTGAGGGAAGAAGGGAGGGAGGGAGGGAGGGAGGGAGGGAGGGAGGGAGATGAAAAGTTGAGAAAAAAGGAGCCAGTGAGAAGTCTCAGCAGATAAGAGTCCCTGCTACAAAACCCTAGCAAGTCTTAAGTCCCATCCCTGGGACCACATGGTGTCAGGCAAGACCTAATTTCCCAAAAGTTGTTCTTATTCTTTGGTCTCTCTCTCTCTCTCTCTCTCTCTCTCTCTCTCTCTCTCTCTCTCC
>NW_026067952.1:2008748-2012792 GCF_014885135.2 Alexandromys fortis
GAGAGAGAGAGAGAGAGAGAGAGAGAGAAAGGAAGGAGACAGAGGCTTCAAGTGAGACTACAGGCCCTTGGTAGATGACCTTGGGAAGTGACTTCTCTTCCTCCCCTCTCCATCCCCCCCCCCTTCCAGTCCCCTCCCCTCTTAAGTTGAGCATTCTATTAGAGTCTCTGCAGCAAATAAAGCCCACACTCCAGCCTTTGCATAATAGGCATTTATCTCTTGCTCAAGTCGCTAGCCGCCAGCAGCCAGTTGATTGACAGTCCTCCTAGGTCCCTGGGGGCCTCTCGGTTGTTGTTTGCTTAGAGTGGTGGCAGGGACTGAGAAAGGAGGAGGCAGGAGGCCAACAGATTTCTCAGCTGGCACACACACCAAAGAAGCTTTTGTTTAGAAGGGCTAGACCCTGGGTAGTGTCTCCTTGAGGATGCTCTAGACCTCTCCAGATTCTCCAAACTCCCTACACCAAGAAGGATTTCTTTTGTTTTTTTAATGACTTAGTGACAGAGTCTCATAGTGCAGCCCAGGCTGACCTCCCGAAGCTCAGTTTTGAGTTCAGCTTTTTTTTTTTTTTTTTTTTTTTTCCCCAAGACAGGGTTTCTCTGTGGCTTTGGAGCCTGTCCTGGAACTAGCTCTGTAGACCAGGCTGGTCTCGAACTCACAGAGATCCACCTGCCTCTGTGCTGGGATTAAAGGCGTGTGCCAGCTTTTCTTTTTTTAAGTCAAGGTCCCCTCATATAGCAGCCCAGGTTGGCCTTGAACTTGCAGCAATCCCCCTGCTTCACAGCCTAAATGCTGGGATGGCTTCTTGATTTTCTGAAGACTTGGGTGAAGCAGACACCAACAGCTTCCACAAGTGTTCACAGTATCTGTAAAGGGGTTTGTGTCCTTTCTCTGTCTCTTTCTCTCTCTGTCTCTCTTGTCTCTCCGTCTCTCTCTCTCTCTTTCACTTTCACTCACTCATGCTAAGAATGGAACCCAGGGGTTGGGGAGACCCATACCTAGGTTTCTGGGAAAATGGCCTAGAAGCAGAGTTGGCAGAGGCTTTTAAGAAGGAAAACACATAATTCCTCCGTCCTCAGGTCCAATCAGGGATAAGCTTACATTTGATAAACCTGCAGCCTGCATCCAATCAGGGACAAACATACATCCTGAGGCACTCCAGCCTGTGACCCTCCCTGCCGCAGGTGATCCAACACCTTGGTACAGACGGTCAAACAAACTTGTTTAGGTGAATGGAAAAACAGGTGACTCATTATCTCCCAGAGCCTCCAGCAGTTCAGGAACTATCAGTCCTTGGGGCTTGTAGATCTGAGGTGTTTTTGTTTCCTGGATTTCTTAGGCACACGAATTAAAATTTAAAACATAACTTCGGCTCTCACACTACTTTTTAAAAATTTATTTATTTGTATTTTATATCCACTAGTATTTTGCCTGCACATATGTCTGTGTGAGAATGTCAGGTCCTCTGGGACAGTAGTTATGGACAGCTGTGAGCTGCCACATGGGCGCTGGGAATTGCACAAGGGTCCTCTGGTAGAGTAGCCAGTGCTCTTAACTGCTAAGCCACCTCTGCAGCCCCACACTACTTCCTGTAGAGTACCTGGGTTTGACTTTCAACATCCACATGGCAGCTCCCAACTATTTTTAATTTCAGTTCCAGGGGATCCAATGCCCTCTTCTGGCCTCTTTGGGCACCAGGCACATGTGTGGCACATATACTTACATACAGGCAGAACATTTATTATTATTATTATTGTTGTTGTTGTTATTATTATTATTATTATTTGAGACAGGGTTTCTTTGTATAGCCCTTGCTATCCTGGACTCACTCTGTAAACCAGACTGGCCTCAACCTCAGAATCCTCCTGCCTCTACCTTTTGAGTACTGGAATTAAAGGCAGTGTGCACTACTACTGCCCAGTCAAGACACTTATAAAATAAAAGTGAATCTTAATTTTAAAAAATGGAGCCCAAGACCGCCCAGGACCCTGCCACTGAACTTCTGCTCTAGCCATAAGGTGACTACTGTACATAACTGAGTACGTGCCAACCACACTTGTTAACTATTACTTGTTTCATGAACCTCAAGAAATAAGTACTTTTTTTTTTTTCCTGGGACGAGGCATCACAGTATAACCTTGGCTGACCTAGAACTCACTCTGTAGACCAATCTGGCCTCAAACTCCCAGAGAGCCACCTGCCTCTGCCTCCCCAGTACTGGGAATAAAGGTGTGCATTACCTACCATATGCAGCCTTGTTCAGTTGATCCTTTCTCCCAGGTCTTGTTTGTTTGTTTAACGTTTTTGTGGAGATTGGGTCTGGCTGCCTAGCCTAGGCTGGACCTCAGACCAAAATTCTCCTTCCCCTGCCTTCTGAGTCTTGAGAGTATAAGGATATACCAGCAGGGCCAGCTTTCCACAGCCTCCTCATCATTCTGGGAAGGTGGTTGGTGTTAGATAGAGGGGACTTGGGGGTAGGGTAGCAAAAACAATGAAGATCGGTACTCATTCTATGGAAATCTGGCGCCCTAAAAAATGACAGTATATATTATGATTCCAGAAAGGTCTTACAGTTAACCTCTAGGGATAAGTCACTATGTTGCTGGGGCTGGGGCTCAGCTGAAGTTCTCAGCTAGCACACTCAGGACCTGGGTTCCATCTCCAGCATAGCCTCACAGGTGGGAATGCACTCCGGCAATCCTTGCCCCTGGGAAGTGGCAGCAGGAAGATCAGAAGTACAGGATTAGCCTTAGCTACACATAGAGTTCAGGTCAGGCTGGGCCACAAGCACCTTGTCTCCAAACAAGAAAAATTTAAGAAGTCCAGTGTGGCAAAGGCCCAGGATGCTATGTAATCACATAGAATTGACCCAGACTGGGGAATCACGGGGCCACAGAGCAAACAGAACATGAGTTGATTCACAAGGCAGCTTCTGCTCAAGCCTAGCTTCATTCATGTGCTGTGTGACCTAAACTGAGTCCTGTCTTTCTCTGAGCCTCATGGGTTAAGATATGGGTCACCAAGCTTCTTCTGTAGACGTTAAGTCAGCAATAAGTGAGACAGGACAGATATACACTAGATTGCAGTAGGTAGCCAATAAATGATGGACATTTGTTTGCTTTTATTTTGAGGCAGGGTCTTACTCTGGAATTCCCTGTGTGGGCCTGGAATTCTCTATGTAGTCCAGGCTGGTCTCCAACTTGTGACAATCCCCCTGCCTAAGCCTTCCAAGTGCTGGGATTACAAGCATGAACCACCACACCGAGCTAGCAGTCACCACTTCCTCCATGAAACAAATCTCAGTGGAGTTTCCACTTTGGGTAGGGGGTGGCAATGGGAGGTGGGGAGTCTTGTTTATCCTAAATCACAGAGATTGTCGATTTCGTTGTTTTGCTATTTGTGCTAATTCCTAGCGGGTGCTGAGCAGCTGACAGGAGCGGTGGGGTTGGAAAGCCAGCTTTGTTTTTCCTGGCGGGTTAAGAAAGAACATAAAAGGGAAGGGGAGAAAGAGCATTTCATCACTCTCGTGGCTTGAGAAGAAAAGACCAAATGAGTCAATTAGCCTGTGTGGAGGATCTCCTGCCAGGGCAGTCACTGCCAGCGCCTCGTCAAAAGCAGTGGCACTTTCACCTGCCCCTTGTCACAGCGTTTAGATACGCGTTACAGTGTGCAAACAGTCCTTTCTCTCTCTGCCACTCATCTGAACCTGGAGCTCAACTCCAGCCGCGTCAGCTTGCAAAAGAGCTTTCACAGAAAGGCTGGGCTAGCAACCTAAGCCTTCCCTGGGCAGGGCAGGTCCTCAGCCAATATGCACTGGACTTTGTCCTGCTCCAACCCCTTCCCGCTAGCATATAGCATCTCAATGAGTTCCCATCAGGAAAGTGCAAGACTGGCCTCAGGGACAGGGGTGGAACTTGGTTTTTCTTCATTTATTTTTGCTTAATTTTTTTTTTCGAGGCAGGGTTTCTCTGTAGCTTTGGAGCCTGTCCTGGAACTCTGTAGACCAGGCTGGCCTCGAATTTATTTACTTTTTATTTTATTTTATTT
>NW_026067952.1:2013364-2015713 GCF_014885135.2 Alexandromys fortis
GTCGATGCTCCCCGAAACTGAATTAGTTTCACAATCCGGGCAGCCGATGGCCCAGCAATCATCTACTATAACCAAATAAACCCCCAGCAGGGACATAGCAGCGTCAGCTGTGATGTTGGATGTTTATTGGTTGTTCACTAAAGTAAGCTGGGTACTCATTTATATCAGTGAGAACAGTTGATTCCATAGAGGTAAAATACAAAAGGAAAGTACTGGAGGAAAAAAGTGGGGCAAGAGGGCAAGGGCAGCGGGAGGCTGGAGAAAAGGCATCCAATTTTCTGCTCCTGTGATGTAATGCCGTGCCCAAGGCAATTTTAAAAAGAAAAGGTTTGTTTTGGCTTTGGGTTCCAGAGGGCTAAGAGTTTATCATGGGTGGGAAAACATGGCAGCAAGCAGTGGGCACGGTAGAAGGCATGGCAGCAAGCAGTGGGCATGGCAGAACGCATGGCAGCAAGTGGTGGGCACGGTAAAACACATGGCAGCAGGACTAGGAAGCTGAGAACTTGTATCTTCAAATGTAAGCACGAAGCAGAAGGGGTGAAGCTATAGTCCCCAAAGCCCACTGTCTGGATAGTTTTATGTCCACTTCACACAAGCTAAAGTCACCTGAAGGGTGGGAATCTCAGTGAAGAAAACGCCTCCATAGGATGGGCTGTAGACAAGCCCGTAAGTTATTTTCCTAATTAGTGATTGATGAAGGAGGCCAGCCCATTGTGGGTGGTGCCATCCCTGGGCTGGTGATCCTGAGTTCTATAAGAAAGCAGGTGCCTTTAATTCCAGCACTAGGGAGGCAGAGACAGGCGGATCTCTGTGAGTTCAAGGCCAACCTGGTCTACAGAGTGACCTCCAGGACAAACTCCAAAGCTACAGCGAAACCCTCTCACACACACAAAAAAAAAGAAGGAAGAAGAAGGAGAAGGAGAAGGAGAACAAGACAGAAGAAGAAGAAGAAGAAGAAGAAGAAGAAGAAGAAGAAGAAGAAGAAGAAGAAGAAGAAGAAGAAGAAGAAGAAGAAGAAGAAGAAGAAGAAAGAAGCTCTGGCTGTCCTGGAAATAAATAAATAAAATTTTAATATATAAAATGCCAGGCACACATCTTTACTTTTATTTATTTCGAGACAGGGTTTCTCTGTGTACTTTGGAGCCAGTCCTGGAACTAGTTCTTGTAGACCAGGCTGGCCTCAAATTCACAGAGATCTGCCTGCCCTCTGCCTTCTGAGTGATGGGATTAAAGGCGTGCGCCACCACCACCAGGCTTAGGCATACATCTTTAATCTCAGCACTTGGGAGACAGAGACAAGTAGATTTCTGTGAATTTAAGACCACCCTGGTCTTCAAAGTGAGTTCCAGGCCAGCCAGGGCTACATAGTGAGACCATGTCTCAAAAAAAGGTGTAAAATGATAGTCTTGTAGGATTACCTATGACCTCAAGTTTATTGGAGACCAAACAAGATACATATTGAGTTCCAGGTCAACCTGAGCTATATAGAAATATAGCTATATTGTGTCATGATGATATGTGTGTATAATATATATGTGTGTGTGTATATATGCATGTGTGTGTGTGCGTGTGCGTGCCCCAGGAACATGTAAAGATGCCAGCTTTGAACACTTCTTCCTGGTCATGCTTGTGGTCTGTGGCCAAGTATAGGAACCTGAGAATCTATGAAGATTATATCAAAGGTCTCTCTATATTTTATAAGGGAGGAGCCAACAATGTCATGGCCACTGAAATCTGTCCTGTTCTTGTCATCTTGGATGAGATGAGGACACAAGAAGAGGTGGAGGTATTTAAGATCACCAATGGTTCCAGGCTCTTGGTATCCCCAGAGCCTACACTCTGCCCTGTGTGACATTCCAGTGTGGCCCAGAAGGCTTCTGAGGCTCCCTGTTAACAACGCCTTTTCTTTCCTTCTGGTTTCTCAGATGAAGTTTGCAGTCAGCATTCACCAAATAAATTTACTGTCTAGGGCTGAGCGGTGGTGGCGCATGCCTTTAATCCCAGCACTCAGGAGGCAGAGGTAGGCGAATCTCTGTGAGTTCGAGGCCAGCCTGGTCTACAGGAACTAGCTCCCGGACAGGCTCCAAAAAGCTACTGAGAAACCCTGTTTCGAAAAAAAAGAAAAGAAAAAAGAAACACCTTGTCTCAAAAAATAAAAAACAAAAAAAAAAAAAGGAAAAGAAAGGAAGAAAGAAACCAGGCGATGGTGGCGCACGCCTTTAATCCCAGCACTCGGGAGGCAGAGGCAGAGGCAGGTGGATCTCTGTGAGTTCGAGACCAGCCTGGTCTACAGAGCTAGTTCCAGGACAGGCTCCAAAACCACAGAGAAACCCTGTCTCGAAAAACCAA
>NW_026067952.1:2018395-2049867 GCF_014885135.2 Alexandromys fortis
AAAAACCAAAAAAAAAAAAAAAAAAAAAAAAAAGGAAGGAAGAAAACAGCAATAGCAACAATGATGGGCATACACCTGTGAATTCAAGGCCAGCCTGATCTACACCTTGTGTTCTAGGCCAGCCAGGCCTACATAGTGAGACCCTCTGTGAGAAAGACAGCAAAACACAAAGCTACTTCAAATGTCCCCACAGACTAAAACTCGGGACAAAGGAGGTTTTGCTTCATTTCTCACATTAAAAAGCTGCTAAATGAAAACTAAATAAATAAAAAGTTGGTTGTGCTGGTTTGAAAAGCCTGTGTGAAAATAATTAACTAGTGGTTGGCACCCCCTCCTTGGAACGATGACACAGTCTCCAGACTGACGCACACAGTCTGGGGTCCAGCAATTCAAGCAGTCGCTGGGGCAGCTCTCAGCACGGTACTTTCCCACCACAGTTAGTCAAAGCTGGAGTCAGCCAAGCACTCCAGTAGCCTGGGGGCTGTGGCAAGTCACACAGCCCTATCTTCTGATTCTCTAAGAAACTTCAAGGGTTTAGGAGGACTAGGGATATTCTAACGAGGCATGTGTAATTTGATTTTGGGGCGGTGGAACTTTTGAGGTCTTTAAAACCTGCACAGAAAAGAAAAAAAAAAGCTGAAGCCTTTGAAAGCGAATGGACTTGTGCAGTGAGTTATTACTCACACAAGTCCCTCCAGGATTGAGCACTGGTCTGGGACATATCGGATACCCAATAAATTAATAAAGTTGTTGACTTGAATGGGAGTCAATTAGACTCCTAAAAGAGAATGGATGTCTCAGTCTTTCCACAAAGCCCGACTCTTTGATCACATCAAGGCCTCTGGCTACAGCTCTGTCTGAATCCAAGAATGTGGTTCTCCTCTTTGCCTACAATAGTCAGCCCCATTGACTCAGTCTCCAATCCATTCTTCGGAAACAAGCCCTTCTCCTTTTTCTTATTCTTTTGGTTGTTGTTGTTTGTTTGTTTTGTTTTGTTTTTCAAGACAGGGTTTCTCTGTAGCTTTGGAGCTTGTTCTGGAACTATCTCTTGTAGACCAGGCTGTCCTCTAACTCACAGAGATCCACCTGCCTCTGCCTCCCGAGTGCTGGGATTAAAGGCACATGCCACCACTGTCTGGTGATAAAATACTTCTTTTTTTTTTTTTTTTGGTTTTTTCAAGACAGGGTTTCTCTGTGGCTTTGGAGCCTGTCCTGGAACTAGCTCTGTAGACCAGGCTGGTCTCGAACTCACAGAGATCCGCCTGCCTCTGCCCCCGAGTGCTGGGATTAAAGGCATGCGCCACCATCGCCAGGCCTAAAATACTTCATTTAAGCATTTGAAAGGACTCAAGGACCAGTTTATTAGTCTGGGGGAGTCTGGAGGGTAGGTAAACTGTAATCCTGGCAGATGCCAGGAGGAGGCAGGTGGGGAAGGAGAAGAGAGAAAGATATGTCTTTTAATTATTGTCCAAGAAGGCTAGCAGGTTCAGCAACAACGGTCAGGGTCAGCTACAGGGTCTTCAGAAAAAGAGTGGAAATGCCCAGAGGGTCAAGAAAAGAATGGGAAAGTAACCGGCTTTAATCCCACTGTTATTCTTAAAAAACAATTAGAGATCTGCTGCAAACGGTCCCCGGGCAGGCTGGCGGAGCCCGCCATGGGAAAGCGGCTACAGGAGGGCACGCTTCCTTGGCCCACGGTGGCGGCAGGTAACAGACACGTAAACACAGGAAATAGCCATAAGTATTTATTAAGGAAGGGGGAGAAAGAAAGACAGAGAAAAGAGATAAAAGGAGAGAGGAGAGATAAAAGAAGAGAGAGAGAGAAAACGCGTGCGCACGCTAAGGAAGCAGAAAGAGAGAGGTCCCAAGATGGCGATGGGCGGGTCAGAGGTTATGGGAGTGGGCGTGGCTAGGGCAGGGACCCAAGAATATCACCCACCACTTAGGAAGCAGAGGCAGGCGGATCTCTGTGAGCCCAGCCTGGTCTATAAAGCGAGTTCCAGTACAACGAGGGCTACCTAGAGAAACCTTGTCTAGCCCTAGAGAAACCTTGTCTGGGGGACGGGTTGGGGTTGGGGAGAAGAATGGAAAAGTATCCCAGTGTGGTGCTGTATGCCTTTGATCCCAACATATAGGAAGAAGGGCAGGTGGATCTCTGTGATTTATGATTTAAGGCCAACCTGGTCTACATAGCAGAGTTCCAAGCCAGACAGTAAGACCCTGTGTCGTAGAATTTCTGCTCTTCATGCTTCGTGTAGAATCCTCTGTGTGTACTACTAAAAATTTCCTCCTCCTCCTCCTCTTTTTCATACAGAGTCTGGCTATGTAGTTTAGGCTGGTTTGGAATTCACTAGGTAGCCCAGGCTAGATTTGATTCTGCTGCAAACTTTTTGCCTCAGCTTCTCAGTGTAATCTCAAAATGATCTCAAATTAGCGATCCTCCTACCTTTGCCTCCAGATGCTGGAATTACAGGTATGTGCCAACAGGCTCCAAGGATGCTCATTTTTTCATGTGTTGGGCAAATCCTAGAAGCAGAACTTTTGGGTCAGAAGGAAATTTCATTTGTCATTCTGATAGAATTTGTCATATCAATGCCGCAATGATTATATCAATTTACATATCTTCCTGCCAGTGGAGAAAGAAAGCCACACGCTTCTCAGAACACTCACTGCCTGGCTGCTATCAGACCTTTTGATCTTTGTCAAACTGGTTAAAATAATATGTCACTATAATTCTCATTTTCCTCTCTCTTACTGTGAGTGGATTGGTTCCCTAGAGCTCAGATGACAGGTGACCTCAATTCTGATGGCTTTAAACTACAGAAATGTGTCCCTTTGCAGTTCTGGGGACAAAAGACAAAAATCTGCACTGCTCTGAAGGTTCTGGGGAGGAATCCTCGGGGCCCCCTCTGTCCCTGGTGTTTGCTAGAAATGCTGGTAGACTCGGTGTGTTGACGCCACACTTGGCTTCTCTCTGTCTTCCCCTGGTCTTATCCCCCATGTATCTAGGACTCTGTGTATTTTATTTGATTGAGAAATGATCTTACTTTGCAGCTTACGCTAGTCTTGAACTAGCTGTCCTCCTGCCTCTGTTTCCTGAGTGCTGAGATGTCAGAGCTGCACCCCCAAGCCCAGATGTCTGTGCTTTTCTAATTTTTTTTATTTTTTTAATCTTTTTATGGTTTATTTAACTTTATTTTATATGCATTGGTGTGAAGGTGTCAGATCCCCTGGAACTGGATTTTCAGACAGTTGTGAGCTGCCATGTGGGTGCTGGGAATTGAACCTGGGTCCTCGGGAAGAGCAGTCAATGCTCTTAACCGCTGAGCCATCTCTCCAGCCCCTCTAATTTTTTTAAAAGCATAATTTATTTTTATGTTATGTGTATTGGTGTTTTGCCTGCATGTATATCTGTATGAGGGTGTATGAGGTGAGTTAAAGACCTTACTTGACTGTAAATGGAGAGTTTAAGACCAATCTAGGTTACATGAGACTCTTGTCTCAAAACACATGGAAGATATTTTTCTTTTTTGCTCTCATTCTCTGTTAGATTTTAAAATATTAGGCATTGGGCCAGGAAGATGGCTAAGTGTGTAAAGATGCTTATGCTAAACCTGGCAGGCTGAATTCAGTCCCGGGGACCCACATGGTAGAAGGGAGAACAGAGGTCCACAGGTTGTTTTCTGACCTCTACACGCACACGCGCAAGCACACGCAACAAATTAATAAGTGTATTAGAACAATAAGCATTAAATATAATATACCACCCAGTCTGCGATTTAAACAGCTTATCTAGGCAGTTACCGCTCTGACCGCGCCTTCTTTTTCCCTCCGTGCCGCGCGGCGTGCTCCACTTCCGCACCCCTCCGACTTTAACCCGGGTCACTGTCTCAGAGCCGGAAGATGAAGTAGCCATAAATAACTTTTCTGTGAATTCTTCCACAGGAAGTTCAGCCTGTTATGATCCTGCTTGTCAGCGCTGAAATGAAAACAAAATACCAGGAGGCCCGCAGCGGGGTTTCTCGGGCAGAGGGGACTGACGAGGACCTGTCAGCATTACTGGAAAATAAAATGTGAGGGGTTGGAGGCTGAACAGTGAATCTACAGGTTAGAAGGGAGATTCTGGTTTTGATACTAGAAAGCACATTAAAATTTACAATTTGGGCCGGCAAAATGGCTCAGTGGATAAAGGTGCTCCTTCATACCTCTGGGGACCCAAGTTCAAGCCTAGAGTCCCTGATGGCGGAGGGAGAGGGGACTTCTGCAAGCTATTTGCTGACCTCCAAGCACATGAGTGACTGCTGAACCCCACCCCCACAACACATTCATACTCATCAATATAGATAGATATTTCAGTCTTTAAATATCATTTTTTTTTTCTTTTCTCTTGACCAGCTTGAGCTGTCCCGAAACTCACTGGTCTCAAACTCATGGCAATCCTCCTGCCTCATCTTCCTGAGTACTGATATTACAAGTGATTACCATCACTCCTGGCTATAAATTCTTTCATTGAACCTGGTTTGTTGGCTTAAGCAGACCATTTAAGACAAAAGCCACCCAATTTTCTTTTTTGAGACAAGGTCTCACTCTGTAGACCAGGCTAGCTTTAACTTTGCTATGTAGCTGAGGCTGGCCTGTTGATACTGCTGCCTCCAGTTCCAAGTACTGGAATTAAGGTCAATCAGTTTGGGTTTCATACTGTGTTAGGTAGGAGGAAATGGCAGAGGGAGGACAGATGTTTCCAGAATCAACCTGTCAGGATGAAGCCACAGCTCCCAGAAACCAAGGAGACAAAATATCAACTCGCTCTTAATAGCATGGTGACTCTATCAGCACTAGAGCACTAGTCAACTGAGCTAACCAGCCAGACTCGACGGTGACTCTAAGTAACTTACCAAACTTCTCTGAGTCTCAGATTGTTCATCAGGAAGTGGGACAGTAATAATACTGTCTACAGGACACGTGATGTTATGTGTAACAACATACATGGAGTCCATATGTCATATATAACAGTAAATAGAAATGTGTAGTGTACGTGTGCACTGAACACACACATGCTCATAATAAATCATATATATAATATCTAGGTATGGTGGCTCATGCCTGTAATCACATTTCTTAGGAGGCTGAGGCAGGAGTATTGTCATGAATTCCAGGCTAGCCTGGTTTACATAATAAGTGCTGGGCCAGCCTCTTCTACATGAGACCTTGTATAATACTAATATGTTTAATGGATAATCGATAAATGTGCATATATAAAATGTGTTCTGTCACATATGTTGTGATATACCACACAGGCGCTTAATAGTTTAAGTTTTCTTTTATTATTTATTTTCTCTCTCTCTCTCTCTCTCTCTCTCTCTCTCTCTCTCTCTCTCTCTCTCTCTCTTGTCTTGAGACAGGGTTTCTCTGCGTAGTCCTGTCTGTCCTGGAACTTACTTTGTAAACCAGGTTGGCCTCAAACTCACAGAGATCCACCTGCCTCTGCCTCCTAAGTACTTAAAGGTGTGTGCTACCACCATTGATTGCTTTTGTTTTGGTTTTTTGTTTGTTTGCTTTTTGTTTTGGTATGGTTTTTGTTTTTTTTTTTTTCAAGACAGAGTTTCTCGGTAGCTTTTTAGAGCCGTCTTGGAACTCCCTCTGTAGCCCAAGCTGGCCTTGAACTCAGGGATTTGAGTGCTGAGATTAAAGGTGTTTGCCACCAACACCCGGCCTGATTGTTTTCTTGAGGCAGGGTCTGACCTCAAGTTTCCTGTGTAGCTGAGAAGGACTTTGAACCCAGTTCCTCTTGCTTTCACCACTCAGTGATGGGGCTATAGGCCTGTACAACCATGTTATTCTCTAGGCTGGTCTTGATTTCCATTCTGCTTTTTTGGGGGGAGGGGACGGATCAAAATCTCTCCCAAAATCACAGAGATCTCCTTCTGCCTTCCCAATGTTAAAGGTGTGCACCACCACCACCCAGCTTTTATTTTTGCTTTGGACATAAGGTCTCTTTATGAATGACTGACTGACTGTCCTAGGATTCTCTGTGTAGACCAGGCTAGCCTCTGCATTTCAAGTGTTGGGATGACAAAGGCATCTTGCTTCTTAAGAGTTGATGTCTTGGACTCTGAGCACTGGGGTTTGTATTCAGAGCCCTGCAGAGAGGTGTTGAACACTGGGAAGGAGCTAGCTAGCTGGCATCCAGCTGTACAGGACAAGCTCCAAGGTGAGGTCAGGAGGTGGGGTAGGTGGGAGGCTTGCTGGGAGCAGACGGCTCCCCATCAGGCCATTAGCGCTTGTTAACATTGGCTTCTGTGAAAGCAGCCAGGCGCTGGATCCTAATTCTCTTTCATAAAATCTTATCAACACCATTAATTAACGCAGCCTCCATGGAAATGTAATCAGAGCCCTCCTGGTTCAAAGAGACCAAAGCACTGAACTGCACATAAGGGAAGACTGTTAGATGGGAAGCCCTGGTGGCTAAGAATGTACGGCCACTGGCCCTGCTGAGGACCAGGGAATGAATGGTAGCTCCCAAGAATACCGCTTTGAACATGGAGAGGCTAAACCAGTGCTGCGTGCGTGTGTGTGTGTGTGTGTGTGTGTGTGCATATATGTGTGTGCATGTGTGCACGCAAGCATGCCTGTGTGCATACATGTGTGTGCATGCATACATGTGTGTGCACGTGTGTGTGCATGCATATGTGTGTGTGCACACGTGAGAGTGTGTCTGTGACCATGCATGAGTGTCTGTGTGCGTGCGTGAGGCCAATACCCACCATCTTCCTTTACTGTGTTTCACTTTCCTTTTTTTGGGGACAGAGTCTCAGTGAACCTGGAGCGTATCAGCTACACACTAGCTGGCCAGTAAACTCCAGGTCTCCACCTCCCCACCCTGGGATACAAACACACAACGCCATGCCCAGTCTTTTACATGGTGGGAACCACACTCAGGTCCTCAGCTAGCACTGTACTGACTGTGCCATCCTCCAGCCTCTCTATGGCTTTGTACAATTTACATTCATTTATTTATTGCGGTGTGTCATATGCGTGCTTTCAGGAACATGTGCAGGCCGAAGGACAACTTTCAGGACTCAGTTCTCTCCTTCCACCATGTAGGTCCCAGGATTTGAACTCAGGTTATCAGACTTGGCAGCAAGCTCTTCACTCACTGAGCCATCTCTTACACCCCCTCTCTATGCTTTTACAAAAGTAGTTCTATGCTTTCATAAAGTGCATAGATTTTGCCAAGCACAACATGATGTGGGACCCATTCTTTTCATCTCTTGCTTTCTCTTTGTTTTTTTTGAGACAGGGTCTCACTGTGTAGTCCTGGCTGTCCTAGAACTCACTCTGTAGATGAGGCAGCCCTCAAATTCAGAGATCCTCCAGCCTCTGCCTCCAGAGTGATGGGATTAAGGGCCGGTGCCGCCACCACTCAGCCTACAGGGCTACAAGTGCTCTCTTAAGTGCTGAACAAGTCCCACGGGGCCCATTCTCCAGGCCAGAAGAAGCCTGCTCAGAACCTCCACCAGCTTTGCCACCTGCTGCTCTCAGGGATCCCCCTCTTGCACCTGTGATGACTTCTTCTCTTCCCCGCTCCTGGCGCCCTAATTTCCCCCACCTCTCTGGCCTCTCAGGATCCTGCTTCAGTTGAGACCCTACTTAGAAATCTTCAGGAAGAAGCCAACCCAAGACTCCAGCTTCCCTAGGGCCCCACCTCTGTGCCCCCTGTTGACTGAAGGTGAAGCAAAGCCGCTCCCAGCTGAGAAACACACTGGGGTCTGGCTCTCAGGGACGTGGAGTGGCTCAAGCCACTTCCAGTTTTTGTAGTTCCCACTTCATCAAAAGGAAGAAGAAACGACTCCCACAGTGTCAGCTCAGCACTGTGCAGAGAGCTCAGCCCTGGTGATGTGCCATGCAGTTTCAGCCGGAAGGTGATCTGATTTGGTTCCCTTTCTCTTTCTTTCTTTCCTTTCTTCCCTTTCTTTCTTTCTTTTTTTCTTTTCTTTTCTTTTTTTTTTTTTTTTTTTTTTGGTTTTTCGAGACAGGGTTTCTCTGTGGTTTTGGAGCCTGTCCTGGAACTAGCTCTTGTAGACCAGGCTGGTCTCGAACTCACAGAGATCCGCCTGCCTCTGCCTCCCGAGTGCTGGGATTAAAGGCGTGCGCCACCACCGCCTGGCTCTTTCTTTCTTTTCTTTCTTTCTTCCTTCCTTTTTTTTTTTCTTTTTGAGACAGTCTTATGTAGCCCAGATTGGCATCCAACTCTCCAAGTGGCTGAAGCTGGCCTTGAACCCATGAAACCTCTGAAGCCTTGAACCTCTGTACCTCTCAAGGGCTAAGGTTACAATCCTGTAGCTCCAGGCCTGGTGGAGTGTTAGGGTTTACATCTCTGACTGGCAGGTGAGGTCAGGAAAGGCTGCTCCTGAACTAGAACAAATGTTGAAATCCAGTTCCTTTAGACGGATTCATCAGGCTGCATGCAAGCTTCCACTGTCACCGTAGGGATGACACCATGGCCAACTGGGAGCCTTAGCCCTGCAGAAGCAGGCTTGGCAAAGAAATGCTCACTATGTCATGGTTGGTCCTTGCCCAGGGCTGCAGATGCAACCACCTGGAATCTGGAAAGTTTTGACACCAAGACTGCACTGTGGAGCGGTAAAGTGAGAACCCGGCTGAGAGAATAGGCTGCTGTGTGTGTTTGTGCGAGTGTGTGTGTGTGTGTGTGTGTGTGTGTGTGTAAAACCTTGATACCAAGACTGCACTCTGAAGCAGTGAAGTAAGAACCAGGTGGAGAGAATAGGCTGCTGTGTGCGTGCTTGCGTGTGTGTGTGTGTGTGTGTGTGTGTGCGCGCGCGCGCGCGTGCATATGAGTGTCTCTGCAGGTGAGTACTCCAGAAATCAACACTGGATATCTTCCTTTTTTTTTTTTAAAGATTTTTATTTTTATGTATACAGGGTTCTTCCTGCATGTATCCTACATACAGTACAGAAGAGGGCACCAGATCTTATTACAGATAGATGTGAGCCACCATGTGGTTGCTGGGAATTGAACTCAGGACCTCTGGAAGAGTAGCCAGTGTTCTTTACCTCTAAGCCATCTCTCCAGCCGCCTGGATTCTTCTTGAATTGCTTACCATCTTATTTTTTTGACAGTGGCTTTCACTGAGCCCGGATCTTACTGATTCACTAGCCAGCAAGTGAGCTCCGTCCTCCCCACCTCCCCAAGCTGGGTCTATATATGCACTAGGGGACCTGACTTTTGTGTCAGTGCTGGGGGTCAGGCTCAGGTCCTCAAGCTTCCATAGCAAGCACTTTGCATGCTGTACCATTTTTCCAGCCCCCAAAAGTTTTGGGTTTTTTTGTTTTGTTTTGTTTTGTGTTATTTGTTTGTTTGTTTTTGTTTTTCGAGACAGGGTTTCTCTGTGGTTTTGGAACCTGTCCTGGAACTAGCTCTTGTAGACCAGGCTGGTCTCGAACTCACAGAGATCCTCCTGCCTCTGCCTCCTGAGTTCTGGAATTAAAGGCGTGCGCCACCACTGCCCGGCCTTTTTTGTGTTTTTTAACCAGGCAACCTTGTCCAGCCTTGATCTCACAGAGATCTATAAGTTCTGACTAGGCCAGAAAAAGACCGGAAAGGGCTTAGTGGAGTTTGAGGAAGTGAAAGAGGCCTGGCACCCAGGAAGAAGAGGGCCCCCCAAAAAAAGATTAAGGGCTGTCAGAAACCACAGGATCTCTGAAACAGAGGGGTTTATTGAACTGTTGAAAATCTAGGCAGAAAAGGTCTGAAGACAGCAGAGGGTTCTACTGCTCCTTCAGCAAAACTCGGTAGCAAGGGGAAATATGGCTGCTGGCCAGGCATAATGGCTCCTGACTGGAGTTCCCACACTGGGGAAGCTGGGGTAAAGAATCTTCTGGAATTCCAGGCCAGCATCACTTCAGAGTGAGGCCCTATCTCAAGAACAGACAAAATGAATGAAGTCAGATATGCACCCATTTCATCCTAGCTTTTGGGAGGTGAAATCAGGAGTGTAGGGCTAGCCTGAGCTATATCAAAAGAGAAAGAAGAAAAACTGTCTGCCAAACCCACGTCTAAGGGTTTTGTTTGTTTGTTTTTTTAAAAAGTCTGTGCAAGCTGGGCAGTGGTGGCACATACCTTTAATCCCAGCACTCGGGAGGCAGAGACAGGTGGATCTCTGTGAGTTCGAGGCCAGCCTGGTCTACAAGAGCTAGTTCCAGGACAGGCTCCAAAAACTACAGAGAAACCTGTCTCGAAAATCAAAAAAAAAAAAAAGAAAAAGAAAAAGAAACCTATCCGATAAACAAAACAAAACAGTCTGTGGTGGTGAGATGAGATGAGATGTTTCAACAGGTAAAGGCACTTGCCGCCAAGACAAATGACCTGAGTTCAGTACCTGGCTTCCACATGGTAGAACCAACTGCTGAAAGTTGTCCTGACCATCACAAGTGCACTGTGGGACATAAATGCTCCCACATGTACACAAATATGTACACATGCAGAGACACACACAATGCATAGATGTTTAAAAAAAGAAATGGAGGCCGGGCGGTGATTTCGAGACCAGCCTGGTCTACAGCGCTAGTTCCAGGACAAGCTCCAAAGCTACAGAGAAACCCTGTCTCGAAAAAACAAAAAAAACAAAAAAAACAAAAAAAAAAAAAAATGGAACCAAATACTGGAGATTGGAGTCAGGACTGCACCCATGCTAGATGAGCTTCCACCAAAAGTTTCACACCCAATTTCTTGTTTGTTTGTTTGTTTGTTTATTTTTGGAGACAGTGTATCTCTATGTAGCCCTGGCTGTCCAGAAACTCGCTCTGTAGAACAGGCTGGCCTCAAACTCAGAGATCCACCGGCTTCTGCTTATAAGTATCACTTATCTTATTTGTCTGTTTGTTATTTTATATGTATGAGTGTTTTGCCAGCATGTATGTCTGTGCATTACTTTAGTGTCTGGAGGCCTCACAGGCCAGAAGAGAACATCAGATCTCCTGGAACTGGAGTTACAGATAGCTATGAGGTACCATGTAGGTAGTCTACAAGAGCAGCCATTGCTCTTAACCACTGAGACATTTTTCTGGCCCCTCATCCTTATTTTTAGAGACAGGGTCTCTCACTGGGCCTAGTGGTCATGGATTGGCTAGACTGGTTGACCAGAACGCCCCAGGGATCCTTTTATCTCTGCTTCCCAGTGTGGCTTAACTTTTTACTTGAGCGCTGGGGACAGGAAGCCCCAGGGATCCTCTCATCTCTGCTTCCCAGTGCACTTAGCTTTTACCTGCACTTCACCAAGCAAGCCAACCCCCTCGTTTGGCTTTGAGACACTGTCTTAGTCCTATAACACAGGCTAGCCTAGAACTCATGGTCCTCTTGCCTGAGCCTCCCAAGTACTAAGATTACAGGCTTACAAGTGTGGGCCACCACACTGAGTCAGGAGGAGTGGGAAGGTCTTTTGCTGGTTTGGGCCATCAGTTAACTGGCTGTTCAGTGACTTCTCTCCTTTATCTCTCCCTTCATCTCCAGTCCCTCCTCAGAGTTAAATTTAGGACAAGCCAGAGTGTCCTTATCAGGAAGGGCCAGGTCCTGAGGGACCTCAGAAGCTACCGGGAGTATTTTAGGCTTTTCCCTCAGTGACCTGAGAAGGCACTGGTGGTCTGAAGCATGACAGTCATTTAAAGGTGGCTTCTTCAGGGACTCAGAGCATCTACACAGGTGTGAAGTGCACCAGCTGCCAGGATTTTGTATCCAAACACCTGTACCATCTTATTTATTTATTTATTTATATTTATTTATTTATTACATGAGCCAGAAAGAAGACAGAGTAATCAAAGTATCACAGACTCTCTAGGGTTAGGGAGATAAGCTCGGTCATTAAAGTGCTTGCCCTGAGTGCAGAAGAATCCACAATTAAGAAGCCAAGTACTGGCCAGGCGGTGGTGGCTCACGCCTTTAATCCCAGCACTCGGGAGGCAGAGGCAGGTGGATCTCTGTGAGTTCGAGACCAGCCTGGTCTACAAGAGCTAGTTCCAGGACAGGCTCCAAAACCAGAGAAACCCTGTCTCGAAAAACCAAAAAAAAAATAAAAAGAAGAAGAAGCCAAGTACTGCAGCATGTATCTAACCCCCACCCCCATCCCCAGGGCTAGGGATAGGAATGGAGGAGACTGGTCAAGAGCATTCCCAGGGCTCTCTGGCCAACCAGCCTAGCCAATCAGCATGCTCCAGTGAAAGAACCTATCTCAAAAAGAAAGATTGACAGGGCTGGTGGGATGGCTCAGCAGGGAAAAGGTACCTGCTGCAAAGCCTGAGGAGCCGAGTTAACTCTGTGCAACACACGCTGAGCAAGGAGAGAAAGAAAATGGTTTTACAGCAGCTAAGGAAGACATCTGATGATCCATGGTCTCCACACACAGGCAAACACTGAAGCAAGCAAGGAGATAGATGGATCGTTTTCTCAGTTTGTTTTTTTTTTTCATTTTTATTTACTTGCTATTACCATACAGTATTCATATGAGCCTGGTGTGTGCCTGTGCCCACATGCCACACTGAATGTGTGGAGGTCAGAGGACAACTCCCGTGGAGTCAGCTTCTTCCTTCAACCTCTGCACGGGCTTCAGGGATCACTCAAGTTGGCGGAGGTACACAGCAAGTGCCTCTACCTGCTGGTGTTGTGGCATCACTGTACACTGTGTGAGGATGTATTTGCTGTGATTGGTGT
Source organism: Alexandromys fortis (assembly GCF_014885135.2). Lineage (NCBI taxonomy): Eukaryota > Metazoa > Chordata > Mammalia > Rodentia > Cricetidae > Alexandromys > Alexandromys fortis. Next base: position 2,031,120 of record NW_026067952.1, read on the forward strand.
AATAAAAAGCTGAATGGTCAATGGCTAGGTTTAGGCAGAACTTCCGGGGAGAGAAAGGAAGAGCAGGAGAATGTAGGTACACGGGAAATGCCAATGAGCTATGCAGGGATTTGGGTGCACGGAATAAAAGAAAGGTAAAAAGCCACATGGTAAAATGTAGATTATAAAGACAGGTTAATTTACGTTATAACAGGTAGTGGGACAAATCTAAGCTAAGGCCACGTTTTCATAATTAATGTCTCCATGTCCTTATTTGGGAGTCAGCTGGTGGGACACAAAGACTCCTGGGCTATCTCCAGGCCTCATTTTAATTATTTACTTGTGGGGTTTTTGTTGTTGTTGTTTGTTTTCTGTGTAGTACTGGCTGCCCTGGAACTAGTTCTGTAGACCAGGTTAGCCTCAAACTCAGAGATCTGCCTGCCTCTGCCTCCCAAGTGCTGGGGTTAAAGGCTTTACTTGTGTTTTTGAAACAAGATTTCTTATAGTCCAGACAGTCCTAAATTCACTAGGTAGCCTAGACTGACTTTGATCTGAGCCTCTGGGCTCTACCTCTTAAGGGCTAGGATTACAGGCAAATACCACCACACCCGACTACTTTATTAATGTGTGTACGTGTGTGATATTGGCTTTTTGTTTTGTTTTTGTGTTTTGGGTCTTTTAAGACAGGGCTTCTCTGTAGCTTTGGAAGCTGTCCTAGAACTCACTCTGTAGAACAGGCTGGCCTGGAACGCAGAGAGATGCACCTGTGTCTGCCTCCTAAGAGTGTGTGATATTGTTAATTGAACTAGGTAAGTACTCTGCCACTGAGCTGTTTGGTTTTCAGTTTATTTTTCCTTTTTGATTTCCTGTGTGGGAGGATTTGTTTAGTTTGGTTTGGATTTTGTTGTTGTGTTTGGTGTGTGTGTGACTTTGTTTTGCTGTGTTGTTGTTGCTGCTGGTGGTTTTTGTTTGCTTTATTTTCTGTTTTGTCTTCCTAGCACTAAAGCGCACAGAAGTCAGCCTGCTTCTGCCTCCCAAGTGCTGGGCTCTAAAGGATACAACACCAAACCTGGCTGTTTTGTTTTGTTTTTAGTTAGGCTTTTGTTTGGTTGTTGTTTTGAGATATGATCTCAGGCAGTCAGGGAAGACCTCAAACTCGCTAAATGACAGAGAATGTCCGGCCTCTACTTCCTGAGTGATCGGATAATAGACCTCTATCAACAATTCTGGAGAGAGAGAGAGAGAGAGAGAGAGAGAGAGAGAGAGAGAGAGTGTGTGTGTGTGTACACTTGTTCATACCCTGGTGCAAGTGTAGAGTTCAGAGGACAGCTTGGGGACTTGACTCTCTTCTACTTTGTGGCTCCAACTCAGGACACCAGGGTAGTACCAAGCCATTTTGCCTACTGGGCTATTTTTTTAATCGGCCCTTGTTTTTATTTTCTAAGAACAGGGTATAAAATTTAAAAGGAACTTTTAGGTGGGTGGTGGTGGCACACACCTGTAATCTCAGTATTCGAGAGGGAGGGATCAGCAGGAGGCTTTCTGAGTTAGAGGCCAGACTGGTCTACAGAGTGAGGTCCAGGACAGACAGAGCTGTTACATGGGGGGGGGGGGGGACCCTATCTTGAAAAACACAAACAAAAAAAGGACTTTTAATAAACTAAACAACAAAACTGAATGAATGAATGAACAAATGAACTGAAACACCAAGTGAGAAGAATAAAATAAAGGCTAGGAGGAAGGGGCTGGAGAGACGGCGCAGAGGTTAAAAACACTGGTTCAATTCCCAGCACCAACATGGCAGTTCACAACTGCCTGTAACTCTAATTCCACCTAGAGTTATATCTGACACTGTCACACAGGCAAAACACATAAAATAAAGCATTTAGGATAAAAGGGGCGGGGCAGGATCGAGTGTTAGGACATTGTGGCGGTACAGAACGTGCCTGACAGATGAAAGCCCTGGGCTTAATCCTCAACCCCGGTGGGATAATCCCAGCTCTCTGCAGGCTGAGGCAGGAAGATCTGCAGGTAAGGCCAGCCTGAGTCACAAACTCCCCAACACTAAGAAGATTAAACGAAGAAAACGTGTGCCTGTGTTGACTGTATGTATTAGAGCCGAACATCACTGATGGTAGGACAGAGACATCGTCCTTTGCTGTTCCGTTTCTGTCTCTTGACACTGGGGCTCACTGTGTAGCCAAGGCTAGCATCAACTCGAGGTCATCCTGTGTTAGCAGCCAAAGTGCTGGGGTTATAGGCTTAGGCCACCACACTCTAGTTATTTGTTTGTTTATTTATAATGATTCTTTCCAGGACTTAGTGTTACATCTAAAGTGGCTATCACTGTGCCAAGATGATTTTTATTTATGTCTTGAAATTTTCATATATTTATTTCATGTATTTTAATCATATCCATATACTACTACCTCCCTGCCATTCCCCAATCATGTTCAATTTATAACTTTTTTTTTTATTTTCTAGACAGGGTTTCTCAGGAAGCAGAGGCAGGTGGATCTCTGTGAGTTCGAGGTCAGCCTGGACTACAAAGACAGTTTCAGGAGAACCAGGGCTAACACAGAGAAACCCTATCCTGAAACTCCCCCAAAACAATTTATTTTTGACATTATAATTTAATTAGAACATTTCTTCCCTTCTGTTTGTTTCCTCCCTTCAAATCTTCCTATGTACCCTCCCTGATAGCCTTCAAATTCACATCCTCTTTTTCCATTGTTATTGGATGTATATTTTTTTGTATATTCACACATTCCTAAATATAACCTGTTGAGTCTCTGTCCTGTTTTTGTGTGTGCGTGTGTGTGTATCCCAGCACTCAAGAGGCAGAGGCAATCAGATTTCTGCAAGTTTGAGGCCAGCCTGGCCTACAGAGTGAGTTCCAGGGCAGACTCCTACTGGAAGCTACACAAAGCAACCCTGTCTCAAAAAAAAAAAAGATTTCCTTTGGGACTGGAGAGATGGTTCAGCAGTTAAGAATACTGACTTACTGACTGCCCTTCCGTAGGTCCTGAGTTCAATTCCCAGCAACCACATGGGTGGTTCACAACCATCTGTAATAAGATTTGGTGCCATCTTCGGGCCTGCAAGGACACATGCAGACAGAACACTATATACATAATAAATATAAAAAAAATTTTTTAATTTATTTTCGAGACAGGGTTTCTCCATAGCTGTTTTGGTTCTGGTCCTGGAACTAGCTCTTGTAGACCAGGCTGACCTCGAACTCACAGAGATCCGCCTGCCTCTGCCTCCCTAGTGTTGGGATTAAAAGCGTGTGCCACCACCGCCCGGTTATACATTTTTTTAAATATTTATTTATTATGTATACAATATTCTGTCTGTGTGTATGCCTGCAGGCCAGAAGAGGGCACCAGACCTCATTACAGATGGTTGTGAGCCACCATGTGGTTGCCAGGAATTGAACTCAGGACCTTTGGAAGAGCAGGCAATGCTCTTAACCCCTGAGCCATCTCTCCAGCCCTATAATTTTTTTTTTAATTTGTTTTTTATGTAGTTTGTGTATATGAGTGTTCTATGTAGGCCTGCCTGGCTGAAGAGGGCATCAGATGCCACTGTAGATGGTTGTGAGCCACCATGTGGTTGTCGGGAATTGAACTCAGGACCTCAGGACCTCTGGAAGAGCAGTGCTAAGCTAGGCTATTTTTAGTTTTTTCTTTTTCTTTCTTTCTTTCTTTTTTTCTTTCTTTCTTTCTTTCTTTTTTTTTTTTTGGTTTTTGAGACAGGGTTTTTCTGTAGCTTTTGGAACCTGTCTTGGAACTAGCTCTTGTAGACCAGGCTGGTCTTGAACTCACAGAAATCTGCCTGTCTCTGCCTCCCAAATGCTGGGATTTAAGGCACCCAGCTAAGGTAATTGTTAAAATTTTTATTTACTCTATGTGTATAGATGTTTTGCCTTCATGTATGTCTGTGTATCACGTGTGTACCTGGTGCCCAGAGGCCAGGAGAGGGCACTGGATCCCCTGAAACTGGAATTACAGATGGTTTGTAAGTCACCATGTGAGTTCTGAGAATCGAAGTCAAGTCCTCTGAAAGAGCAGCTAATGCTTTTAACCACTGAGCAATCTCTCTAACCACTTCATCCCCATTACATTTTAAAAAATATATCCTTTTTCTCATAGCAGGCATGGTAGCACTCACCTTTGATCCCAGCACTGGGGAGGCAGAGGCAAGCAGATCACCCTGGCCTATATAGTGAATTCCAAGCCAGACAGGGCTACATAGTAAGACCCTGTCTCAAAAAAAGAAAACAAGAGGCTGGAGAGATGGTTTAGTGGTTAAGAGCACTGGCTGGTCTCCCAGAAGACCTGAGTTCAATTCCCAGTTCACTACTGTCTGTAACTCCAGCTCCAGGGAATCCTACATCCTCACACAGACAGACATGCAATTAAAACACCAATGTAAAAGAAGTTAAATAAACAAACAAACACAAATGAAAGCAAAAATATGGTGGTGTTTCCAAGCTATGAAGCATAGTTTAGCACACTCTCTGAAGGACCAGATGGTCGACAGTTTAGCCTCCTGGACCTCTGGGTTTCTGTGTCCATGACTCAGCTCTTCCGGGATAGGGTGAAACCAACCACTGATCTTATGCAAATTACTGAGTTTCAAATAACCTTATTTATAGAAATTTGCACCTTGCCGGGTTTGGTCTTTAAGCCTTGACTTGCTGATCCTTAAGCTCGGAATGATAATATATAGGAACATATGTATTAGTTCAGTTTTGTTCTTTTTTTATGAGGCAGTTTTGTGTAGCCCAAGATATCTCAAACCCCCTATGTAGCCGAGAGTGACCTTAAACTTCTGATCCCCCTGCCTCCTCCTTCTAAGTGCTAGGATTACAGGCATGTGCCATGGCATTCTGTTTGTATGAAGCTGGGGATCAAACACAGGACCCTGTGTATGCTAGGAAAGCAGGCCACCAACTGAGTGAGCTGCATTTGCAGCCCAGAATTATTATTAAAAAAAAAAAAAGACCTGATACAACCCAAACATCCATCCTACCCATCCTTAGCTAATTCATGGATGGAATGATCTATGAACGGTGGTGTGTTTACACTGGAGAATTTTTTTATGCAAGTACTCAAGAGAATGGTGGGGGCTGAGGCGACAACTCAGTGGGGACTTGCTGCACAGCCTGAGGATCTGAACTCAGTCCCCGGAACCCACATGGTGGAAGGAAGAACCCACTCCTAAAGTTGTCCTCTGACCTGTCCATACACGCCATGATATACACACCCACAGTAACTAAATCAAATGTAATACAAATGTTTTTGTTTTTATTTTTGTTTGTTTGTTTGTTTTTTCGAGACAGGGTTTCTTTGTAGCTTTGGTTCCTGTCCTGGAACCTGTAGACCAGGCTGAGCTCAAACTCACAAAGATCCGCCTGCCTCTGCCCCCTGAGTGCTGGGATTAAAGGTGTGGGCCACCACCACCCAGAAAAAAAAATTTTTTTTTTAAGGACAAATTAAACCTACGTCTACTGACTTGGAGGAGTATCTACATCTACAGAGCACTAGATAAGGAAAAAGATTTTCAGGATTATCAACAATGTCTGTGGTGGTTTTTCATCAAAACTGTGAATGCCAAGTAATTCCCCAGGTCTCCAGCTGAGGAAGGAAGGCATTGCACCTCCCACCCTTGTTGAGCTTGGCTGTGTGACTTGCTCTGGCCCATGCGATCTTAACAAATGTCCTATGAGCAGAGCCTGCCTTGGGCTCCCAGAGTTCCTGATGTTCGTTTGTTTTGGCTTTGGGGTTTTTTTTTTTTTTTTTTGATGCTGGGCATCGTCCCAGGGCCTTGCACATGCTAGGCAACTGCTCAGCCGCTGAGATACGCACACCACACACACACACACACACACACACACACACACACACACACACACACACCCGTCCCTGCTTACATAATTTGATTTTGTCCCGGAGTTTCCACAGTCACCTTCAGAAGGACATACCCCAGGGAGCCACTGGCCCAAGAAGGATTAGGAATATTCAGGTCAGTTCAGATCACTGCAAGTGAAAGCAGACCTGCCCAGCCTGCATCTGCAGATCCAGGAACAAGAGAATAAAGACTCATTGTCCTAAAACCTTAAGGTGACTCCCCACTTTGGCCCATGTTGGCTCTATAACAGAATACCGAGGGCAGGGTGATTTAAAGAAAACAAGCTAGCCAGGGCTACATTTTGTGTGTGTGTGTGTGTGTGTGTGAGAGAGAGAGAGAGAGAGAGAGAGAGAGAGAGAGAGAGAGAGAACAGGAATGAGAGTGAACACATTTTCTACGGTTCTGGAGGCTGGAAAAGCCCATATCAAGTGCAGACATCTGGGGAGGACCCCCTTGCTATGTTACCCAGTGTCAGAAATGAAGAAGGCAGGAAAAGGCCTGAGCAGGAGACTGAATTTGCAGAGCTGGGCCTGGTAATGCACGCTTGTCATCCTAGTGGATAGGAGTCAGGAAGGCCAAGAGTTCAAGACCAGGACTACCAAGATGGCTCACTGGATAAAGGTGTTTGCTACCATTACTGATGACCTGAGTTTGATGCCCAGAATCTACATGGTGGATGGAGAGAACCAAATCTTGAAAACTGTCTCTGACTTCCACACATACTCCCGCTCACATAAATGCATCTCACACACACACACACACGCCTCAAAATTTATTGCTTCTAGAATGCTCAGTTTCTTTCTTTTTAATATCTACTTATACGTGTATGGATCATTTGCCCACCTGTATCATGGTGCACCATGTATGTGCAGTGCCCACAGAGGAGGGTGTTGGATCCTCTGGAACTGGAGTTACGGATGGTTGTGAGCCGCCATGTGGGTGCTGGGAATTGAACCCAGGTCCTTTGGAAGAAGAGTCAGTGCTCTTAACCGCTAAGCCATCTCTCCAGCCGGACACCAAAATTTATTTCCAGCCTCTGTCCATTTTACAATTGTACCGCTGGCCCAGGTGTGTTGACTAGGATGGAGCCCTGGTGCCCTAAGCATCTGCCATCGGGCCTGTACTTCCAATACCAGCACTGAGGACTGCTTCTTAGGCTTGCTTGTGGGGGGTATGATCTACCCACCACACTCCTTCTTTTGGAGACTACTTTAGCAAATGTGAGCAGCAGCGTGATTGACGGACACCCACTGTCTTCCACCTGCTGTTTTCACTACACCCCTGCGCTGGTACAGTTCCTGCCCCTTGAGAAATGGCTTCCTCCAGACTCTCAGTCTGAGTGGAATGTGTGAGGTGCAATCCCAGCCTGGGCTCAAAGGCTCAAGCCCTGAGCCAGAGCTGTGCCATTTGGGGGCATTTTGAAATGATAATTAAGCCTGGCGGTGGTGGCGCACGCCTTTAATCCCAGCACTTGGGAGGCAGAGGCAGGTGGAACTTTGTAAGTTCGAGGCCAGCCTGGTCTACAGAGTGAGTTCCAGAACAGGCTCCAAAGCTACAGAGAAACATTGTCTCAAAAAAAAAAAAAAATTAATTTGAAATTGGCCATAATGGGAATTAGAATGGGAATTAGAGACCACAGAAGTTACAAGTACTACAGATCAAAGCTGCCAATGTTAGATATTTGTCAGCATATGAAGCCGTCAGGTCTGGTCCCAGTCATGACTCAGTGCAGGCGTGGGTAGAGGTGCTAGGACCTAGGTGTTGTGTTCTGCTAGTAATTCTGAATTGCTGGGCTGGAGCCCAGGGCTCTGAGGAGCCACGTAGAGAGGGTAAGTGTCTCGAGAATCCTTGATCCCATACTCTCTGAGCTAGAATTTCCCTATACCTCCAATTCCACAGGTCGATTCCTTTTGTTTGTTTTGAGACAGGATCTCAGGCAGCTCAGGCTGGCCTAGAATCTGTATGTAGCTAAGGCTGTTTTTGAACAGTGTGTCAGTGTTGGCCTGAATGTACAGGTGTGTGCGCACATGCCTGTAGTGCCCACAGAGGCCGGAAGAGGGTGCAGTTGAGAGACAGTTGTGAGGTGCCATGTGGGTGCTGGGGAGTTAAACCTGGGTTCTCTAGAACAGATTTTTTTTTAAATATTTATTTAATTATTATGTATACAATATTCTGTCTGCGTGTATGTCTGCAGGCCAGAAGAGGGCACCAGACCTCATTACAGATGGTTGTGAGCCACCATGTGGTTGCTGGGAATTGAACTCAGGACCTTTGGAAGAGCAGGCAATGCTCTTAAACGCTGAGCCATCTCTCCAGCCCCCTAGAACAGATGTTTTTACACAATGTTCTGTCTGCGTGTATGCCTGCACACCAGAAGAGGGCACCAGATTCCAATATAGATGGTTGTGAGCCACCATGTGGTCACTGGGAACTGAACTCAGGACCTCCAGAAGAACTGCCAATGCTCTTAACCTCTGACATCTCTAGTTTGGGTTTTTTCAAACAGAATCTCCTTAGGCAATGGTGGCACATGCCATTAATCCCAGTAGTTGAGGGACAGAGGCAAGTGAATCTCAGTGAACTCAAGGCCAGTCTGGTCTACAAAGCAAGTTCCAGACATCCAGAGACAAACCCTGTCTCAAAAAAAAAAAAAAATTCTCATTGTGTATCTTAGTCTGTCCTCAAATCCAAGGTGATCCCCACCTCAGATTCCTAGATGCTGGGATTACTACAGGTGTGTGGTGATTGTCCCATTGAAACTAAGCGTCCATCCCACAGTCCTGGTGCATCACCTAAGAACTGTCCCACCAGGAGAGGGCATTCAGCACAGATGATAAGTCCAGGGCAAATTCTGACTGAAAATAGCAAACTAAAGTTAGCCTGGCTGAGCAGGGCCGCCGCGTCTTGGGCTGGTTGGGAACATCCTGTCCGGAGGGAAGGATATTTAAGGAGAACGGAAGCAACTCAGTTCAGCTCAGCCCAGCAGCAGAGGAAGAACATCCCAAACGCAAAGTGTGGCTGGGGTCTGATCCAAGAAGAGGGTGGGAAGGACAAACAGCCCAGAATAGCTACCGCTGGCCAGCCGACTTCATGACGCTCTCCTCTCTAGCCTTCCCCTTTGGGTTTCAAATTTCCATTTTTTTTCTTTTTTCTACATCCCTCCTCCCCCCTTTCCTTTTTTCTTTTTTCCCTTTTCTTCTCTCTCTCTCTCTCTCTCTCTCTCTCTCTCTCTCTCTCTCTCTCTCTCTCTCCCTCCGCCTCTGGGGAGGGGTTGTTGTTTTTACTATTTGAGACAGTCTTTTACCATGTAGCCATGGCTGACCTGAAACTATTTAGTCCAGGCTGGCCTCTAACTTACTGTTCTACCCTCCTCAGCCTCTTGAATTTGAGTGCCAGGATCACAGGCCGCCATGTTGAGCTATTCTCTGAAGTAGGCGTTAGCCTTCTCATCTCAAAACTAGATTCATAGGGCTCAATTATTTAACCAAGAGGAACCAGGTAGAGGTAGAATTTTAACCCAATCATCTTTCTTCCATGTTCACAGCACAAATGAATAAATTCACAGATAAAGAAATTCAAATTTGTCCATAAAGATTGTTATTTCAGCTGAGTGGTGGTGGCTCATGCCTTTAATCCCAACACTCGGGAGGCAGAGGCAGGCAGATCTCTGTGAGTTCGAGGCCAGCCTGGTCTACAGAGCAAGTTCTAGAATAGGCTACAGATAAACCTTGTCTCAAAAAACCTAAAACACCAGCCTACCAAACAGACAAAAGCTAAGGTCCTCAGTTCAGTTCCCAGTAACCACACAGTGACTCACAGCCTTCTCTAGTGGGACCTGATGCCCTCTTCTGGCAGAAAGTTGTACATGCAGATAGAGCACTCATCCGTGTTTATTTATTTTAAATAAATCTTTAAGGGGCTGGAAAGATGGCTCAGAGGTTAAGAGCATTGCCTGCTCTTCCAAAGGTCCTGAATTCAATTCCCGGCAACCACATGGTGGCTCACAACCATCTGTAAAGAGGTCTGGTGCCCGCTTCTGGACTGCAGACATACACATATAATAAATAAACAAACAAATAGATGAATAAATAAATAGATGAATAGATAGATAGATAGATAGATAGATAGATAGATAGATAGATAGATAGATAGATTGGGGAAGCTGGGCAGTGGTGGTGCATGACTTTAATCCCAGCACTCAGGAGGCAGAGGCAGGAGGATCTCTGTGAGTTCAAGGTCGAGGCTAGCCAGCTCTACAAGAGCTAGTTCCAGGACAGGCTCCAAAACCAAAGAGAAACCCTGTCTTGAAAAACCAAAAAAAAAAAAAAAAAGATCATCAGATGGAGTCCTGAGTGCTAAACCTGCTAGTGTGTGCTTGCCCAGCAGAAGATCTGTGGAGTTCAAGTTCCCACTGGGAGCATTCACACCAAAGCCACTGAGGGGAGGGGTGGAGGTGGGGTGGGAGAAGATGACAGCTCTCTGCCCTCCTCTCCTCCTTTGTTTCTCTGTCGATGTGGGGGAGGTTTGTTTCAGTGTCCAGCTCCGCTCACAGTCCACCACCAGAGGAAGTCCCTGGAGGAGTGTGCTGGCTCCTCATGGCTCACTCTGTTTCCTTCCTATTGCAGCCCAGGACTATCTGCCCACAGCAAACTGGGCCCTCCCACGTCAATCATTAATCAAGAGGATGCCCCACACATTTGCCTGCAAGCAATTCCTCAATCGTGGTTCCTCTTCTAGCTTGTGCCAGTTTGACATGAGCCAACTAGTACAGCCTTTTGTGGTGGTTTGAGTGAGACTGGGCCCCATACCATTATATATTAGTCCACACTCGGTGGACATGTTTGGAAAAGTTTAGGGGAAATGTCACTGAGGGTGTCCCTTGCAGGGTATATCTTGGGCTTGTGGAGCTGGTGTGAGCGCTCAGTTACTTCTCCAGCTCCATGCTCGCCCGCTGCCATGCTCCCCACCATGATGGCCCTGGACTCTAATCCTCTGGAACCAATGCTTTCTTTATAACTTGCCTTGGCCATGGTGTTTGGTCAGGACAGTAAAGCAGTGGCTAAAACCCCTCCCTTCCCACTTCCCTCTGTGAGCAGGAACCCTGGAAGTATCTGGACTCGGAAGGATGTCAGAACCTTTGCGGTGCTGGTCTTGTCTGAGCTAACTTCCACAACCACCAAGACAGGTGACTCCCACGAAGGACTTGGAAGAGAGGCGCTGTATAAAGCTGCTAGAGGTGGCTGGGGGTGTGGCTCTCAGCTGGTAGAGAGCTTGCCTAACCCAGAACCCCATTCCCCTTCCCCCACATTGCATAAACCAGTGCCATGGTGCACACCTGTAACCCCAGTACTAGGGAGGTGAAGGCTGAAGAATCCCAAGTTCAAGGTCCTTCTTAGCTTCATAGCAGATTTGAGGCCACCATGGGCTACAGTGAGATCCGGATACAAACAAACGAACCAAATGTTTTCCCAGTCCACCCCCTCCTTCAAAGCGCACTGCGGGGAATTCCAAGCTTTGGGCTGTCTGTGCCAGCACAGGTGTCTTCCGAGCGATGTCCACCAGTCCATGTGAAACACCACAAGAGACTGACAAAGCTAGGGAAAGCCGGGCAGTCATGGTACGCGCTTAGAGGCAGGTGGATCTCTGAGTCAGAGGCCAACCTAGTCTACAGAGTGAGTTCCAGGACAGCCAAGGTTACACAGAGAAACTCTGTCTTGAAAAATAAATAAATAAATAAATAAATAAATAAATAAATAAATACAAAAAAAAAAAACAAAAAAGAATTCAAGGAAGAGGCGGCATACTCCTTTAATGCCAGTACTCAGGAGGCAATGCGAGGGCAGGCAGATCTCTGAGGGCAGCCTTGTCTACACAAGTCCAGGATATCTCCTGCCTGCCTCCCTCCTGAGTAGACCAGAGGCCCCATCTAAACAGCCTGCCTGCGGTAGCACCCTCTCCTGGTGACCAGGTAGTTCCAGATGTGTTGCTTCCCTAGGACATTGCCACAGCAAGCCAAGTTGATTGGTGCTGGGGCTCTCACAGTTGGTGTGGCGGGATCTGGGCTTGACAGGGCTGGCATTGGAGCAGGGTTCGGTGGTGGGATTATTGCCTATGCCAGGAGGCCATTTCTCAAGCAGCAGCTTTTCTCCAATGCCAGTCTGGGCTTTGCCCTGTCTGAGGCTGTGAAGCTCTTTGTCCTCTTTGCTCGTGTAAGGCTTCATGGGGTTGCCAAGCCAGCAGGGCTGCTGCTTCAACTCTGTGCCAGTTCTGGTGCTGGAGTGTGCTAAACTTTACCATTTACCGTTGAACACAATGCTTCTCCAAGCCCCCCTCCAACAGAGAGAGAGAGAGAGAGAAAGAGAGAGAGAGAGAGAGAGAGAGAGAGAGAGAGAGAGAGAGAGAGAGAACTCAAGACTGGACTGGAGAGATGGCCCAGAGGTTAAGAACACTGGCTACTTTCAGGAGACCTGGGTTCCATTTCCACTGCCCACACAACAGCTCACAACTGTCTGTAACTCCTGTTGTTGCCTCCTTGGGCACAAGGAACACACATACACATAAAACTTTTTTGTTTGGTTGGTTTGGTTTGGCTTTTCGAGACAGGGTTTCCCAGTAGCTATGGAATCAGTACAGGAACTCGCTCTGTAGACCAGGTTGGCCTTGAACTCGCAAAGGTCTGCCTGCTTCTTTCTGCCTCCTGAATGCTAGGTTTAAAGGCATGTGCCACCACTGCCTGGCTTTCTTTCTTTTTCTTTTTTAATACATAAAATGCTTTTAATTAATAAATTTTTAAAAAGTTTTCAAGGCAGCATCTCTCTACAGATCCCTGGTCATCCTGGAACTACCTCTGTGGAGCTGGCTGACCTTGAGCTCAGAGATACTCTTTTCTCTGCCCTCTGTGGCTAGGGTTCAAGGTGTGAGTCAGCACACCTAGCTAAAAAATATTTCAAGGTCAACTTTCACTACTTACTGCGTTCCTGGCCAGCCTGTGTTAGCTTGCTTCCAAAGAAAAGAGAGAGAGAGATTATGGAATAAATTCATGCAGGGCTATTGTCTCAGTTGATAGAAGGATTAGAAATCAGTACAGAAGAGGACCTAGTAACACAGGCCCACAATCGCAGCTACATGGAGGGACGAAGCAGAAGGATCACAGTCCTGTCTTAAAATTTGGAGGGCGAGGGTGGGGGCTGGGGGCTGGGTTTGAGTGTGGTGGTGTGTTGTTACTTTTATTCCAGTATGACGTAAGCAGAAGCAGGAAGATCTCTGTGAGTTCCAGGCCAGCCTGGTCTACAGGACAGCCAGGGCAACCTAGTGAGACCCTGTCTCACAAAACAAAAGCACAACAAAGAAACAAAAGAGGGGTCCCTGGGTGAGATGGCTGGGCTGGCAGAGGGGCTGTTTTCTTGTTCCCAGGCCTGACAGCTTGAGGCTGACCCCAGAATTCACAAAAAGCTGGGTGGAGAGAGCAGACCCCATGAAGTTGCCTTCTGACTTCCCCTCATGAACACACACACATAATAAATAGATAAAGATTCTCATTTATTTACTTTTGTTTTTCAAGACAGGTTTCTCTGTGTAACAACTCTATCTGTCCTGGAATTCACTTTGTAGACCAGGCTGGCCTCCATCTCACAGAGCCCCAACTGCTTCTAGAGTGCTGGGATTAAAAGGCATGCAACACCATGCCTAGTAAGATTTTATGTTTTAGTTTATGTGTAGGCCTGTGTGTCTGCGGGCCAGGCATGGAAATGACTGCAAGTGCCCTCAGAAGTCAAAAAAGGGCGATCGTCCGGAGCCAGGAGAACAGGCACAGGAGTCACCTGATGTGGGACTGGCAACTGAACACACTTTTTTTGTTGTTTTTCAAGACAGGGTTTCCACTATACACAGGGTAGCCCTGGCTACCCTGGAATTTGCTCTATAGACCAAGTTGTCCTTGAACCTGGAGATCCGCTTGCCTCTGCTATTTTTGTTATGTCTTTAAAAAAAAAATCTCTCTCCCCCCAGGACAGGCTCCAAAGCTACAGAGAAACCTTGTCTCGAAAAACTAAAAAAAAAAAAAAACAAAAAAAAAAATCTCTCTCCCGTGTGTGTGTGTGTGTGTGTGTGTGTGTGTGTGTGTGTGTCAGGTCCTCTGCCACGAAAAGAAGTCATACCATGCAACAGGGCTCACATGGGAAGTTTATTGAACGAGGAGAGAAAAGGGGGTAGAGACCAGTCTCTAGGGACAAAAGTGGCTGAAGAGAAAGAGGGAGGGAAAGAGGGAGGGACACACACACACACACACACACACACACACACACACACACACGGGAAGTGGGCAGGTCCACCTTTTTTTTGTTTTTTTTTTTGGGGGGGGGGTTGGTTTCAAGACAGGGTTTCTCTGTGTAGTCTTGGCTGTTCTGGAACTCATTTTGTGAACCAGGCTGGCCTCAAAGGGAGATCCACCTGCCTCTGCCTCCCAAGTGCTGGGATTAAAGTCATGTGCCAGCACCACCCGGCCAAGTTCACCTTTTAAAAGGGAACGTAGCAAATGTGCACATGGGTTGCTCTTAGTGGCTGCAGCTAAGGACGTATCCTGTCAGGACCCCTAGGGCAGGCCTGTACAGATGCCTGAACATTACCAGTATGCGTGTTTGTAGGAACTTGAAGAAGTTAGCTGGTCACATCCCCTGGAGCTGGAGTTACAGATAGTGGTGAGCTGCCATGTGTGTGCTGGACACTGAACCCTGGTCGTTGGAAGAGCGGTAAATGCTCTTAACCACTGAGCCAATCTCTCCAGTAGCACTCCAGAAATAAAACTGGAGGACTCAGCCAGCCATGAGAAGCTTAATAAGACCAGACCACCCAAAGGAAGTTCTTAACTTCCAACCATTATCACCTGCAGTGTAGGGCCTAGCCATGATAAGCTTAATGGAGGCCTGTGTCTCAGGAGTTTACCCTGAAGCAATTCCTGGTTGCAGAAAGAACCACAAACTGAGATTACCAGAGCATCACCCAAGAACAGACCATCCAAAGGAAATGCCTATCGTTCCATGTTCCAATCGTTGTAGATAAGATCACCTGCCAGCACACTCACCGGCACACCCCTAGACAAATGCCAGCCAACTGGGGTCCTGAACCTTAGAAATTCCTCACCCCCACCTTTACTACTAGAAAAACCCAACTCTAACTGACCTGGGGCTCTCCAGTTATTCCAATATATAGGACACATGGAGAGACCAAGTTTGCAAACTTGTATAAAATGAAGGCTCTTTGCTTTTACATATGGGACTCGGTCTCCTTGTTGGTTTTGGGGGAACTTCGTGGATCTGGGCTTAATAAAAACATAAAAAACAACAAGAATGGGCCACCAAGATGGCTCTTGCCACCAAGGCTAACAACCCGAGTTCCATCCCTGGGAGCCCACAAGCTAGTAGAAGAGAAACAAACGACTCCCGGAAGTCGTTCTCCGCCCTCTAGTTCTGCATGTGCACTCCAACCAACAAACACGTACGAGCACAACAGAAATCTTAAAGCCAAATGGAAAATAATTCACAGAGGAAACTTACTTCTTCCGCGGCTGTCTGTGCTCTTTCCTTGTTTTTCCACTTAAAACCGGTCTTGATTTCTTGGAATGCTTTCTCTTTTTCTGGAAGCAAACACAAACACTTGGGCCCTTCACACAGAAGGTGGCATTCACCAGTCACCCCACCCCTCCTGCTTTGTTTTCAGTTGACAGCAGGTCCTGGAGCTCGGTCCTTGGACCCAAACAGCCCTTCCTCCTTTCTCTGCCTGTGCAGAATAGTTCCTGCGTGTGGTGCCCTTCCCCGCCCAACTCATGCCTGGAAATTTAGGTTGTTTCCCCCTGTAATCACCAATGCATTGCCATGGAAACGGTGGCACCCACTTTCCTGCTACAGTAGGGCTGTCAGGTCAAGGACAAATGCCTTGTCACTGAGTCTTCTCTGTCAGTCCTGGAGAAGAAGCCTAGGTCCACACATGCTAAAGGCAGCGTCCATCACTAACCTACGACCCCAGCCCTGCTACTGGGCAGACTTTGTTTTCTTTATTTTTTTAATTAATTAATTGATTTTGCTTGGTCGTTCGTTTTGAGACAAGATTTCTCTGCTGTTCGGGAATTCCCTCTGTAGACCAGACTAACCTTGAACTCTGAAATCTGCCTGTCTCTGCCTCTGGAGTACTGGGTTTAAAGGTTTACGCCACCCGTGGCTGTTTTTGTTTGTTATTGAGACAGGGTCTCACTCTGTAGCCTAGGCTAGCCTAAAACTCACTATATAAACCAGACTGGCCTTGAACTCACAGAGATTCCCCCTGCTTCTGCCTCCCTCCTGGGTGCTGGGATCAAAGGTGTGCACCACTATGACCAGCTTATTGTGTGTTTTTACATTGCTTTACATTTATTTCTTTGTTTGTGTATGTGCATTTGTGTAGGCACAGACATGCCACCATGTGTGTGTGTGTGTGTGTGTGTGTGTGTGTGTGTGTATGCCGAGGTCAGAGGACAGCTTAAAGGAGTCCCAGTGATGGAGCTTGGTCCCAGAGCTTTTATCCCCCGACCCATCTCAGTAGCCCCGCCTATTTTGATACACGTTAGTATATGATCTCCAGAGAGGTTGCGTCCTTATGCACTGGCAACAGAAGGCAGTTTGTTTGCCTACAAACCCAGTGGTGGTTGAAAAAGATGGCTATTATTGTGGTTATTGCGGCAACAATGCCTGTTCAGGAAACACAATTTCAACATCCTTTGCTTACTGATAGAACACAGTCGTCTTCAGCTTTATTTGAGGAGGACAGACAGACTGGCATGGAACAAAAGAAGACAAGGAATTCTTGGAAAGTAATAATCAGATTGCAAAGCCCAGTGTGGTAGGAAGCGCCAGTAGTCACAGGCATTCAGGAGCTTGATGTAGGAGGATCCCTTGAGGTCACAAGTTCAAGGCCTGACTGGGTAACACAACAAGACCCTGTCTCAAAAATAAATGAGCAAGGCATGATGAGACTCTTCTGTATCCCCAACACTTGGGATATGGAGGCAGGGGCATAAGGAGTTCAAAGTCATTCTTTGCTATTTGCAAGTTCAAGGCCAGCCTGGACTACAGGAAGGCCTGGCTCAAAAAGGGGCTGGAGGGAAGACAATTAAAAAAAAAATTGTGTCTGAATATCCTTGGCAATAAACAAGGCCAATGGCCAAATTATTATTTACGGATATGTATGAAGCTAAAATTCCTTATCTCAAAGTGCCTCAGGGTCCATATTGGTAGTGTAGGAATATAATCCCAGCACTCAGCAGGCAGAGAACAGAGGATCCTGGGTTCATTACATAATGAGACCCTGTCTTCCCTGCCCACCAACAAAGAGCTTCAGGGTTGGGGGTGAGACTCAGAAGCAGAGCGCTGACTAGGCCTGTGTGAGACCCTGGGTCCGACCCTCCTCCGACTATAAAGTGCACTTTCAATCCCAGCACTTGAGGCTCAGAAAAGTAAAATAATCCCACTGGCCAGCTTTATAGGGCAGGCAGCAATGATACACACCTTTAATCCCAGCAGCCACACTAGTTTGCCACAGAAATCAGGCGGTAGTGGTGCTTTTCGGGTTTTCAGGTCAGGTTGAATTCTAGTTTCTCTCTCTGAGTTTTTATTGTTCATACTTCACTTGGGAGGCAGAAACGGGTGAATCTTAGAGGACAACCTGGTCTACAGAGTGGGTTTCTCTGTGTGGCTTTAGAACCTGTCCTGGAACTCACTCCAGGCTGGCCTCAAATTCACAGAGATCTGCTTGCCTCTGCCTCCTGAGTGCTAGGATTAAAGGCGTGTGCCACCACTGCCCGACCAGTTTTCTGTTAAGTTCAACACTGTCCATCCGTTGAGTGGAGCCACTGAGCTCCAAGGACCTCCTTCTTGAGACGTCAGAGCATTTGTTCCAGAGATTCTTGAAGCTGAGGGCTAGTGCAGATAACCCACCTCTGCCTCTGTGGGGCTGGTGGGTGTGTAAAACTACCCTCCTGGCTGGCCTAGTGGACCTTACAACAAAAGCAACTAAGCTGGGGGGGGGAGGGGGGAGGGCAGCAAGATGACTCACTGAGTAAAGGCACCTGCTGAGTTTGACCCCTGGAGCTCATGTAGACGTGGAAGGGGAACCCCAACTCCACAAAGTTGTCATTTGCACATCGTGCCTGAATTTCCTCATGCTTCAGTCATACAGACAAAAAATAAGTAATACTTTTTCTTTTTTTCTCTCTCTCTCTCTCTTTTTTTTTTTTTTTTTTTTTTTTTTTTCTCGGGACAGGGTTTCTCTATAGCTTTGGAGCCTGTCCTGGAACTCCCTTTGTAGACCAGGCTGGTCTCGAACTCACAGAGATCCGCATGCCTCTGCCTCCCGAGTGCTGGGATTACAGGCGTGCGCCACCACCGCCCGGCTCTTTGTTTCTGTTATATTTCTGAGAAGTACTATTGTTAAAGAAATAAGCTGAAGTTCAATGGATGAGCTCAGATGTACGGGGGCCCCACCGAACCTTAGTTTTTAAATTTAGTAAAAGAAAATTTTATTTTATTCTCAGCATCAAAATGGTGACAGGCCAAACGTCCCGGCTCTAGACAGAGTAGGGGGGATGGTAAATTCAGGGCCAGCCTGGGCTAATTAATGAGTTCCGGGTATTTGGGACACAAGGTGTGACACCACCTCATGAAAAGCAAAGTGGGAGCCAGGTGACTGTGGTGCACGCCTTTAATCCCAGCACTCGGGAGGCAGAGACAGGTGGATCTCTGTGAGTTCGAGGCCAGCCTGGTCTACAGAGCTAGTTCCAGGACAGGCTCCAAAGCTACAGAGAAACCCTGTCTTGAATAAACCT
>NW_026067952.1:2052606-2128585 GCF_014885135.2 Alexandromys fortis
TTATACAATATTCTGTCTTGTGTATGCCTGCAGGCCAGAAGAGGGCACCAAACCCCATTACAGATGGTTGTGAGCCACCATGTGGTTGCTGGGAATTGAACTCAGGACCTTTGGAAGAGCAGGCAGCGCTCTTAACCTCTGAGCCATCTCTCCAGCCCCTGAATCCAGGTTTTTAGGCTGGGCAGCAGGCACCTCCAAACAATGAACTCTCTCATCTGCTGCAGTAAAAACTTTTGAATTAACAATAGAACAACTGGCTGGGCGGTGGTGGCGCACGCCTTTAATCCCAGCACTCGGGAGGCAGAGGGAGGCGGATCTCTGTGAGTTCGAGACCAGCCTGGTCTACAAGAGCTAGTTCCAGGACAGGCTCCAAAACCACAGAGAAACCCTGTCTCAAAAAAAAAAAACAAAAAAACAAAAACAAAAACAAAAAAAACAACAAAACAAGAAAAAAAAGCAATAGAACAACTGGCTAGGTAGTGGTGGCACACACTGTTAATCCCAGCACTCAGGAGTCAGAGGCAGGCTGTGAGTTCAAAGCTAGCCTAGACTACAGAGTGAGTTCCAGGATGTCAAGGCTGTTACACAGAGAAACCCTGTCTTGAAAAAAAAACAAAATAAATACCAAAATAATAATAATAACTTTTTAAAAAGCTACTGGGAATCTTCACACATGAGAGACTTGGCCCTCCAGCCCTACGAGATGTCCCAACCCTCCCTCCCTTTCCTGTTCTCTCTCCCTAGTCGTTTTAAGCCAGGTCTTGGTTTGTAGCCAGGCTGGCCTCTGACTCTGCAGTTCTCTGGCCTTAGCCTCCTGTGTGCTGGGATTACAGGCATGAGCCACCATGACTGTCGAGTTTTCCTCTCTTTTTCAAATGTGTAGGAAAAGCTCATTTAGCTTGCCATCTTCAGGGCCAGAGTCCAAGATCAGGCGGGTGGACATCTGTCTCACTCTGGAGTCTGTGGCAAATGGAATCACAGCAGGAATATGTTCCAGAGGGATAATATGGGAGGCAGGAAGCCAGAGAGCCCAAAGTGGGGAGTCTGTTTTGTTTACTTCTATTTCCTCAGCAGCGAGACTGGCACCCAGCATACACTGGGCCTCGGATAACATCTGGGCAGTGAACTGGATGAAATGGCCCAGCGTCGGAAACATCATCATTGTTGGGGGACTTTTAAACCTCCAAAAGCACCAGGTGAGTTTTGGACTTGACTTCCTCAGCAAGATCCTGGGGAAGGTCAAAGGTAAGAGCCTGGTCAGCTGTGCCTTCCAAGTCCTGGTCCCTGGAGTCCCCAGGGCCTGTCCACGCCCTTCCTCTGCATTCCTCAGCTCTGTGGTTCCCACCTCCTTTCAACACCCTGTGTTCTGTCTGAGGATGGAATGGGCTGAATAATATTTTCCATGTTCTCAATGAGACCCAAGAATGGGCATGACTCTAAGAGCCCTGCCCGCCAAAAGCAGAACATTGATCTGCCACCAGGGGGCACTATCTGTCCATAGTTCTGGTTTTCTGGGTAAAGCCCAGAAGTCAGGCGCTGGCCTGAGGTTGTCCCTGGATGGATGCAGCCAACTTTCTGGGTCCAGAAGGAAAAGATTACACAGATTCTCTTTTGCTTGTAGAAGATCAACGCTGAGACCCAGAATCTGTCTACTTTGCCTGTATGATTCACGCAACCTTTGGAACTTGTGTTGTTATTGGCAAACAGTGTCAGTAACGACCCCCTTGGATGGTTCGAAGCATGTAATTCAACAGAATTCTTGCAGGAATCAGGGGCTGGTCGGGTCACGGCTGTTGACTGTTAGAGTAATTGACTTGGAACAGTGGCTCTCTCTCGGCTGAGAACCAGCAGAGCTTGCGTCCTAGACATCCAGCCACACACCAGACATCAAACCCTGGACCTAGCACATGCTAGCAAGTGCCCTGCAGTTGAGTTTCAGCCCCACCCCAGGCTTTTTTTTTATAACCCTAGCTATCTTGGAACTGACTATATAAAGCAGGCTAGCCTCGAACTCACAGAGATTCATCTGCTTCTGCCTCCCAAGTGCTGGGATTAAAGATGTGCGCCATCACACTTGGCTTTTTTATTTTTTTAAATCTTTGTGTATGTGTGTGTGTGCCCCATGGCTAGTGCGTAGCAGTCAGAGGACAACTTGCTGAAGTTGGCCCTCTCCTCCCAGCATCTAGGTCCCGGGTACAGAACTCTGGTCAGCAGCTGTGGAGACAAATGACTTTACTCAATGACAGTCCAGCCCAGCCGCTCCAGCTTTCCCTCCCAGGAGCTGAAACCACAGCCTGTACCAGCAGGCCTGCCTAATTCGTTGTGGTTTCTGTTTTGTTTTGAATGTGTCTATGTACTTGACGTACAGGGTGCGTGCACATGGAGGTCAGAGGTCACCATTCAGTGCCTTCCTCAAGGGCTCACCATCTTCCTTCATTCCTTTGTTTTGTGTTTGTTTATGTACGTGAGTGTGGGCACGAGGGGTCAGAGGACACCCTTCAGGGCCAGGCCAGCCTTTACCATCCACTTCATCTGAGATGGGATTGAGGTTAGGTAAGACAGTGTCAGGGCTAGCTAGTGGGCAGGTTTGCCATGCAGTCCCTGTGGAGACATGGAGACGTGATAAATGAGCTACCGCACCATCTGGCTTGTACCTGGGTTCTGGGACTCTGACCTCAGGTCATCAGGCCTGCACAGCAAGCGCCTTGCCCCCTGAGCCACTTCACCTGCCCGCCACATTGTTTTTTGAGAGCTGGTCTCTCACCGAACCTAGGAATCCTAGCTCAGGTCCTCATGTGTGCCCAACAGATGTTTTACTGACCAAGCCATTTCTCCAGCCCCTTTGCTTGTTCATTTGCAAACAGGGTCTTGCAATGTAGCCCAGGCTGGTCTAAAATTTGTACTATGTAACCTGGACTAACCTCGAGTTTGCCACCGTCCTTCCTTAGCCTTCTGAATCTCATGTTTCAAGACTGAACTCCTTTTTGTTGATTTGTTTGTAGACAGGGTTTCTCTGTGTACGTCCTGGCTGTCCTGGAACTCACTTTGTAGACCAGGCTGGCCTCGAACTCACTGGGATCTGCCTGCCTCTGCCTCCTGAGTGCTGGGATTGAAGGTGTGCACCACTGCCCTGCTAAGGACATTCTTTTCTTAGCGGGGCTCAACTAGCCCTTTGCTCAACTCTGATGTGCCCATGAATCTGCCTAGAGCAGCACAGAGGCTTCCCCTGGAGGGTTCAGAGCATGAATCCCACAATCAGGCATCTGAACATAAGGAGTGGGTTTGTTTGTTTGTTTAATTTTATGTGTGTTTTGCCTGCATGTATGTCAGGCCACTACATGTCTGCCTACATGCCTGTGGAGGTCAGTAGAGGGTGTCAGACCCCCCTGGAACTTAACTCATGACTAGTTGTGAGTCTCTAGGTCCTCGTCGGTATCTGAACCTAGGTCCCAGTCTTAACTGCTAAGCCCAATACTGAGTCTTGTAAGTGGGAGGAAATTAGGAGTCTTACAGAACAGCTGCTTTGCTCTGTCTTCTGCTTCTGGTTTTGAAGCCGGCCATGGAAGAACTCCCTGACCCAAGAACTCATTCAGGAAGCCTCTGCCCTGCAGGTGTAGAGCCATGTTCCTGTGACTGCATTGCTCAAAGAGGCCAGAAGAGGGCACCAGATCTCCTGGAACTGAAGTGACAAGCTTTTTGTGACCTTCCCAGAGTGGCTACTGGGAACCTTTCAGCCCTCTGCAAGAGCTGAGCCCTTGCTTCCGCTCCAAATTAAAAACAAAACATCAAAACAACAAGCGAGGGCTGAGGACATAGCTTAGTTGGTAGGGTCGGTAGCAAACACAAGGCCCTGGGTTTGAACCTCAGCACCACATAAGCCAATCGCACACTCAAGTGCTCAGCACTCAGGAGATGGAGGCAGGAGGATCAGAAGTCCAAGGTCTTAAGATCCAGCTCCCTGGCAAGCCAGCCTAGCTCCAGCTTTCATGGGAGCCCCATATCCAGGGAGTGAGGCAGAGAGCCAAAAGTCACTGAGTGCATGCATATGGACGGGTACAAGACAAAAAGTCAAAAATAAACGAAGAAAACAAAACTATTGCCTGGCATGGTGGCACATACCTTTTAGCCTAGCAGAGTTTCATGTCAGCCTGATCTAGAGAGAGAGTTCCAGTCTAAATAAATAAATAAATAAACAAACAAACTGAAACTCTTCCGATACCATCAGTCCTCAAGGAAATCAAGGCTGAGTTGATTGGCAAACACCTCTGATCCCAGCACTTGGGAGACAGGAACAGGATTGTGGTAAACTTAAGCCTGAAGTTCCAAGCCAGCTAGGACCTGTACCATTCCAACTGCATGCAAAAATCAAGACCCGTGCCTTCCAGCTGTGTGCAAAAAGGGCTTCCAGAACAACTTCACTGAGTGTGACCTCTGGTTGGTTTGTTTACCTTTAATTTGTTGTTGTTGGTTGCTTTTTAAGATAGGGTTTTTCTGCCGGGCGGTGGTGGCGCACGTCTTTAATCCCAGCACTCGGGAGGCAGAGGCAGGCGGATCTCTGTGAGTTTGAGACCAGCCTGGTCTACAAGAGCTAGTTCCAGGACAGGCTCCAAAACCACAGAGAAACCCTGTCTCGGAAAAAAAAAAAAAAAAAAAAAAAAAAAGATAGGGTTTTTCTGCATAACTTTTGACTGTCCTGGAACACACACTATAGACCAGGCTGGCGTGCATCCACATACCTGGCTTGATTTATGTTTAAGTTGATTATAAAAAAATCCATCTGTGTGCCTTTCTCTGTATCTGGGTAGTTGAGTCATTCTGATGAAATAAAAGTTAAGCTGCTATTTAAAGAGTGAGCGAGAGGGAAAGAGGCCAGCATCAGCTGTAGGCTGCCCAGGACAGCCACCAGAAAAACCTGTTACTCAAGCGGAAGCATCTCTTGGCACAGTCAGCGGCACCCCAGATGTGAGCCAGCAGGATAGGACACTTGTCCTCACCCGACTTATAACCTTAAGTGGGTAGCTTTCAAACCGGTCTGGCCAGATAGGAAACTGCTTGGAGTTGGCAGACAGGTAGAGACACAGCAGCTTCCAATGGGTAGACACAGACAGTCAGTCTTTATTTATTTATTTATTTATTTGTTTGTTTGTTTGTTTGTTTATTTGTTTATGTATGTATACAATATTCTGTCTACGTGTATGCCTGCAGGCCAGAAGAGGGCACCAGACCCCATTATAGATATAGGTGGTTGTGAGCCACCATGTGGTTGCTGGGACTTGAACTCAGGACCTTTGGAAGAGCAGGCAGTGCTCTTAACCACTGAGCCATCTCTCCAGCCCTTCAGTGGTCAGTCTTACTGTGAGTCTCTTTTAACTGCTTTTTTTTTTTTTTTTTGGAGGGGGTGGGATTGAACCCAGGGTTTTATGTACTACCACTCAACTAAATTCTCAAGCCCTAAAGACAGCCTTGGCTTTTTGGTTCTCTGATTTTTTTTATATTTATTTATTTATTATGTATACAATATTCTGTCTGTGTGTATGCCTGAAGGCCAGAAGAGGACACCGGACCTCATTACAGATGGTTGTAAACCACCATGCGGTTGCTGGGAATTGAACTCAGTACCTTTGGAAGAGCAGGCAATGCTCTTAACCTCTGAGCCATCTCTCCAGCCCTGACTCTCTATTTTTATTTTATGTTGAAATAGGGTCTCATGTCCAGGCATGGTCTCGGATGTACTAAGTAGCTGAGTATGACCTTGAACTCCTGAACCTACTGCCGCCTCCACTTCTTTTTGTTGTTGTTTTGAGGCAGGGGTTCTCTGTGTAGCCCTGGCAATTCTGGAACTCGCTCTGTAGACCAGGCTGGTCTTGAACTCTGAGATCTGCCTGCCTCTGCTGCCTGAGTGCTGGGAGTAAAGGTGTGTGCCAGGTGTGCCACTGTGCCTGGCTTTTGTAGAGCTGGGGGTTGAACCCAGGGACTCACATATATAGGCAAGTACTCCACCAATAAACCGCTTTAAAGAGAATATTTTAAAAACATTTTGTTGCCAGGCGGTGGTGGCACACTCCTTTAATCCCCAGCACTCGGGAGGCAGACGCAGGTGGATCTCTGTGAGTTCAAGGCCAGCCTGGTCTACAAGAACTAGTTCCAGGACAGGCTCCAAAGCTACAGAGAAACCCTGTCTCGAAAAACCAAAAAACAAATTGTTTTCATTGTTGTTGGTTTTTTCCCCTATGCATTTGTATGGGGGACAGAGGATTATTTTGGGAGGAGTTTCTTCTCTGCTTCTGTCATGTGAGTCCCAGGTGTCTGACTCAGGTCCTTGGGCTTGGCAGTATGCCAGGTTACCTACTGAGCTATCTCAGTCAACCTAAAAAGTGTTTCTGTTAGTGTGTTTGCCTGTTTTGGTCTGGGTTACCTCCCCATGACTGCACAGAAGAAAACACACGGTTTTTTAGCAGAGTCCTATCCTTCCCTTGCCTCAGCTACAACGAAACCCTGTCTCGAAAAACCAAAAATAAATAAATAAATAAATAAAAATAAAAAATTTAAAAAAAAAAAAAGAAAGGAAAGAAAAGAAAAGAAACATTGTCTCATTTGTCTCCTGGAGCCCAGGTTGCTCTCAGACTCTCTATGCAATTGATTTTGCTTCTTATGCCTCAGCTACCCAAATGCAAGAATTCCAGGCTGGTGTCAACCACAGCCTCAACCATCGCCTATTTTAACTCCTAACCATCTACCCCAGTCTCTTCATCTTGACTCCAGGCATTCGCCTAGAATGTTTTTTGTTTGTCTGTTTGGTTGGGTTTTTGAGACAGGGTTTCTCTATGTAGCCCTGGCTGTCCGGAAACTAGCTCTTGTAGACCAGGCTGGCCTTGAACTCACAAAGATCTGCCTGTTTCCGTCTCCTGAGTGCTGGGATTAAAGGCGTGCACCACCACTGCCCGGCTGCCTAGAACGTTTTCGAACTTTTAGGATATCTGCCAGTCCATGCCAGGAAAAGGTCATTTCTTTGAGCCCTTGCTAGCAGGGTACCTGACTCTCAGGAAGTTTGAATCCTCCATCTGTTCTGAGGCAAGTGTCAGCAGAGGCTTCATGGCCTTGAGAACCCATATGTCACTGGAGGTGTCTTTACATAAAAGGCTCAGGAACAACTGTCACCAGAGTCCTTAGAAAGCACACTTCACTATTTCGTTCCCATGAGCTCATCCACCCTGAATAGTGTGGGCGTCACTGGGGGCAGGCAGGAACCTGTTCAAAGTCACGACAGTAGAAGATGCCCCAGTCAGGCACAAACTCCCAACAAACTTCACATGGTGACCTGAAGTGGCAGGTCTTCTGAGGTCACCATCGGGTACCTCACCCGTGGCCGTCATGACTTCCTGAGGGTTTTAGTCAACTTGTTCTTTCTGAAGCTTCGATTTAGCTAATCACTCCTTGCTTAAAACACTTCCTTCTGAAGATGTGACCTGCCCCGCTGAAAAAGGTACCGAGCCATGTGGCTAACATATACTAGAATAACGGGCTAATGCATGTTATAAGAGTTAACAAGAAGCCTGAGATAATGGGCCACAGTTTATGATTTTGAAAAACAAAAACAAAAACAAAAAAAAACCCCACTTCCTTCCCCAAAGGGTAGTCAGGTACCCCTGGTCTGGTTCTCTCCTCACTTCTCTAGAAACTTCTAGCCATCTTTTTTTTTTTTTTTTTTCTGCCTTTTCCCCCTCTCCAAGACAGGGTCTCACTATATACCTCTGGCTGTCCCGAAACTTGCTCTTTAGACCAAACTGTTGCAGGACATTTGATAGCACTGTGAACCCAATATTGCTTTATTTACCAGAAAATCCTGGTTTCCAGCTGTGGTGTGGCTCAGCCCTAGCACACAACTTTGATCCAAGAGCTTTCTGCTTGAATATTGTCAATAGGATTAAATAAAGTCAACCATAGGTCAAGAGGTGGAGCAAGCAAGCAACCAGTTAACAGGAAGCGAACATGGGATCATTTAAAAAAAAAATAGAGAAAGAGGGAGTCGGGAGGATAGATAGAAAGACATACAAATGGAAGGGAGGCTGGAGAGATGGCTCAGCAATTAAGAGCCCTGGCTGCTCTTCCAGAGGTCCTAAGATCAATTCCCAGCAATCACATGGTGGCTCACAACCATCTGTAAAGAGATCTGGTGCCCTCTTCTGGCTTGTAGGCATAATATGCAGGCAGAACACAGTACATAATAAATAAACAAATCTTTAAAAGAAATGTAGAAAAGGGAGAAACATTGAGCATTGAGTTGGGGAGTTTTTTGGTTTGAGGTGGTGTAGGAGAAGGAGGTTTCTGGGACATGGGTTAAAGGCCAGTCCTTCGAGGTTGGTGATTTGAAGAGTCCTGAATACAGAAGGAGAGAGCCTTGCAGCCATAGGCACCAAGGAAAAGACTCTAGGCACAGGGAAGGGCATGAGCAAAGCTGTCATCTACACACCGGGCACAGTATGGAGAGGATTCAGGTTAAGGCCAGAAAGTCACAGCTTTAGGTCATCCTTGGCTACACAGGAAATTCAAGGCTAGCCTGAGTTACATGAGACCTCATCTTAAAAAGAAACTAAAAGCTGGAGGTTGTGGCCCAGTTAACTGAGGGCCAATAGGTCCTAGTACTGGGTTGTCCCCATCCCAGCCTAGTGCGCCCGCCAGAGAGCCTGCCTTTGAGTCTCAGCACACTGGCCGGAAATCCCAGAAGACTGGGAGTGGAAGCAGAAAGATGAGTTCAAGGCCACCCTCCAGCCTCAACCAGTTCCTGGGTCACCAGGGCTAAGTGAGACCCTGTCTCAAAACAAACAAACCCGGAGATGACAGGATGGAGGGATGGCTCCTATGTGGGCTGTTCTTGCAAAGGAACTGAGTTCTGTTTCCAGCGCCCACAGGCTACTTGGAACCACCTGTGACCCTGGCTCAGGGGATAAGGCCTCCTCCGGCCAGGCCCCTGTCTCACAAGCACATAATGCCCTCTCCAACACAAAATACTAATAAAAATAGTCTCCTAGAACCAACAAGGCAGACCTGGAGAGAAGGCTCAGCGGGTAGGAGCACTTGCTGTTCTCCGAGTGTCCGACACGCAGCAGCCACATCAGAGGGCTCACAGCCACCTGCAACTCCAGGGGACTCGGTGGTGCCGGCTGTCATCCACACAGGTGGCATCCACAGACACAGAAATAAAAATAGATCTAAAAAAAATGTGATTGAAAATAAATGAAACAAGCAAGGCTCTGACTCGGGGCTTATACAGTGGGTCTGGGAGAACCGTCGGGAGCTGGAGATCTCAGCTGAACGGGATTCCATCTGCAAGGTGTCTAAGGCTTTCTTAGGAGTTCCAGGACAGCCAATAGCTGGGGATGTAGCTTGATTTGGGGATGTGGCTCAGTTTGCAGAGTGCTTGTCTAGCAGGTGCAAATTCTGGGTGTCTATGCACTGGGCGCCATGGGGAGAGTGTCTGTGATTTCAGCACTGGGAGGAAGACATAGGAGGATTGAAGTTCAAAGTCACGGTTGGCTAAGGCTGTCCTAAGTGAGTCTCCAAGTTCCATATCATGATGAGCTATGCAGTGAACCCTGTTTCAAAAACAAAGAGATTAGGTCTTTAATCCCAGCATTCCGCTAAGGAGGCAGAAGTTAAGTCTGTGAGTTTGAGGCCAGCCTGGTCTATCTACGTGCTAAGTTCCAGGTCAGCCAGGGCTACACAGTGAAACCTCAGTTACAACAAAACAAAACAACAAGGACAAGAACAACGAAGATAAAACACAGAGTCAACACAGCTGAAGTAACCCTGAAAAAGTAGGCTAGGCTGAAGTCTGGTCTTGGGCTTCCCAGAGTCTTCGACCTTCGTACCAAGAACTGGCTATAACTTTCTGTGTACGATATCAGTAGCGGTGCGGTAATCTGATTGATTGCGTCCAGTTGCTGGAAGGGACATTCTTCCTGGGGCTGGATGTAGCTTAGCTGGTCCAGTGCTTGCCTAGCATGTATGAAGCCCTGGGTTCAATTTACTACCATATAAATTGAGAATGGAGGCAGGAGGCTCAGTTCAAGGTCATCCTTGGCTAAATGGCTACATAGCCTGGGTGACATGAGACCCTGTCTCCAAAAAGAAAAGAAAAATTTATGTTGTTCTCTCTACAGGTGTACACCTCTCCCCAATGGGGCTGTTCCTTTCAGTAGACTGATTTTCTACTTTCTTTTTTTTGTTGTTGTTGTTTTGAGATGGTCTTACGATACAGTCCTGACTGGCCTAAAACTTGCTTTGTAGGCTAGGGTGACGTTGACTTCATAGAGATTTGCCTCTGTCTCCCAAATCAAATACTGGAATTAGAGGTGTATACCACCTCGCCAATGATTTTCTATTTCTAGGTTTTTTTTTTTTTTTTTTTTTTTTTTGAGACTGGGTCTCATGTAGTCCAGACTGGTTTTAAACTTACTAGGCAGCAAAGGTTGATCTTAACCTCCTGATTCTTTGGTCTCCACCTCCTGAGTGCTGAGATGGCAGGCTGGATTGCTATGCAGGGTCCTGGAATGTGTCATCAGTTTGGAATGTTGAGTCACTGCCTTCAGAATCCCCTTTAGATGCTCCTGCAGGCTAACTATTATCCTCGCAGTCCCTGGGAAGCCAAAGGGACTTTGTCCTTGGGTTGCTGTCTAACAGTGTCCTCCCGGACAGAACCATTTCATCCTGCAGGGAAGCTCCTTAAGCGAGAAGGTGAACAACGTCAGGAAGTTGCTAAAATTGAGTAGGTTCACTAGGCCCCGCCCTGTCAGAGTCATTAATGAAAGCTAATAAAAGCTGGCTCTCAGAGAGACCTGCAAAGGACACCCTCCAGCCTGTGGAGTTATCTACAGGTTGTGCAGTGTGCTCCAGGTTCCCATCTCGATGAGCCGCCACCCATGCTGGGTGGACATCACCAAATAACGTGACTTTGAGTCATTTCTGCCCTTGTAAGTAACCCCAATAAAACCATTGGTTCACCGAGTTGGATTCTGGTGGTACCCATATTTTGGTCTGTCATGGGCTCCTGGCATGGGCTGAGTAGACAAGGGTGTGGCATCTTCCCCAGGAAAAGTCTTGTCACACAATTATACATACTATGCAGTCACATCTGGTATGGACTGGAGTGTCATCAGGAGAGACCCAGAGACTGTGCAGACACTATTTCTAGTCCTTCCAATGGAATGGTAAGGTAAGTCCTCAGTTTTCCTCTTCTGTAAGATGGGTCCAGCAGGACTCAGGAGAGGTATCTAGGATATGCAGGAATACGAGCAGAAGGAGGCCTAACCCTCTCCTAAGTAGCTGGTATATTATCCCATTCAGCCAGAGTTTAGAGAGGACTGGACACTCTTGTCAGCAGAATGCTTCATTGCCAGGTGGGTTTGATGGGAGCAGAGGGGTAGGGTGCTACAGCAAACACGGGTGTCCTGTCCCAACCATTCCTTTCTTCTGACATTCTGATTCTCTGATGATGTCAGGAGGGCGGAAGCCTGAGCTGGGACCAGAGGCATTATGGGGTGCCACTGATCCTGAGGCTGCTGAGAAGGGGGAAGGGACAAGGGGGCACCTTCAGACTCTGTCAGCTTTGGGCATTTCATCCACGGCAGCAGTCGCTGCAGTGAGGGAAGGAACAGCCAGTTCCTGGGTGGCCCACATCCTCACAGCTCTGGTCCCAGCTCTCCCTACTTTCCCGGTCTTGTTTTGCATATGGATAGATAGTAGCAGCTTCCTTTTGTCACAGAGGTGCCCCACCCCCAGACTTGGCCTTCCCCACACCCCAACAGGATGCCCTGTGCTACTTTTGAATGGAAAGCAAGGATTTGGGGGATCCCGAAGTGCGTGCGTTGAGTCATTGTCCCTCTCCAGATGGCTTTTGTTTTGTCCTTTGAGAAGACAGAGTCTCTCACTCCGCAGCACAGCTTAGCCTGCAGGAGCTAGGTACCCCAGGCTAACTTCTAACTTTCCTGGGTTACAGAGTAACTTCCCTCCTCCTACCGTGTGGTCCCAGAGGACCGTCTTGCATGGCAAGCACTTATCCCCTGGGCTGACTTGCATGTGCCCATCGTGTTTTAAAAGAGCATACTATGTGCCAGGGAGACACAA
This sequence comes from Alexandromys fortis, assembly GCF_014885135.2. Lineage (NCBI taxonomy): Eukaryota > Metazoa > Chordata > Mammalia > Rodentia > Cricetidae > Alexandromys > Alexandromys fortis. The sequence continues at coordinate 2,064,730 of NW_026067952.1, forward strand.
AATGGAGTCAGACATTAAGTGAGAAATCAGTTATAAGAATTTATGTGATTTTTTCCCCCTTCGTTTTCCACATTTTATTTCACATATATGGGTGTTTTGCCGGCTGTGTACCGCTGGTGTGCCTGGTCCCCGTGGAGGTCAGCAGAGGGCGTTGGATCCCCTGGGTCTGGAGTTACAGACAGATGTGAGGAGCCATGTGGGTGCTGGGACTTAAATCTCTTCTTTTTCCCTTCCTTTCTCATGAGGTACTGGGATGCACTGAGCTGTATCCCAGCCCAGAGCTTATTCTCAGATGTCAAACATCACTAAGTGTTCATTTATGTTACTCACAAACGCTCCTGGACTGGGCTACATGAGCACTTTGAGACGAACTGATTTAATCCCGCCAGTGGTTGAGAGGCTCCTCTTGCTCCTAATTCACAAGCCCTGAGAAATTACTTACAGGAGAAGGATTTGAGTCCAAACAGCCCAGCTTCAGCGCCTTCCTGGCTGCCCTGTGCTCAGAGCTAGGCGCTCAAGTGGGAAAAGGGAATCTCGAAGGCCTCCAAAGGCAGGGGGAAGAATTTGAGACGGTTGCCTGAGAACAAAGGAAGACCTTTTAGGGGTTTTGGAGATGGGGGGTGGGGACAGGGAAGTGACCTGGTCAGAATCGAAATTTCAAAAGCTCCCAGTAGCTGGAGGGTGTGGGGGATGGGAAGAGTCAGGGCCTGGAGGCTGATGGGAGGCAGCTCCCTCCTATCCTGGAAACAGATAACTGAGGTCCTAGGCTGGTGTTGATCTGCCCATGGAGCTACGCAGTCGAAGGAGCCAGGGGTGGAAGATGTCGGAAAGGTACTTGTCACAGGGCTGGGGGTCGAAGGTCTTGGGGGCTTGCCCAACTGGACGGGTGGGATGTGGAAGTATTTGGCAGGGGAACGGGATGGGACCGGCTCTGAGCTCGTCATGGGTTTCCATTATGTTGTTGGCGTGTTTTTGATGTTGCTCGGTTCTGATGGCCTCCTGCAAGTGAGTTCAGGTCCTCTTTGCATAGGATTTGTTTCTTGAGGTTTTAGAAGTGGAAGGGGCCTATTTTTCATTTTTCTTATAAATGTCTTTTTCACATCCTGGTGCTGGGGATTGGAACTCAGGGCCTTGAGCACGCTGTGTGAGCGCTGCAATGCTGGGCACACTGCCTTCCTTTTGTAGGTAGATTAGTGTCTCTGTGCCTGCTGCCACCCACCTGTGACCTGAGATATTAGCGGTACCCGCCTCGGAGGCCAGTTAGGACAATGCATTTGCGAAATGCACACGTTAGCTCCAGCACTCAGAGGAATACTGTAGGTTTGAGCCCAGCTTGGGCTACACGGTAAAAAAGGAAAAAAAAATAGTAACTAAAGATTGGTGAGATGGCTTAGTTGATAAAGGTGCTTGCTGCCAAACCTGCCAGTCTGAGTTCAATCCCAGGGCTCCCATGGTAGGAGGAGAGCGATGACTCCTGCAAATTGTCCTTTGACCTCCACGTGAGGGAGAGCACACACCACAGACACACACACACCGCATACCCACACACACAGAGATAGAAAAACACAACAAAAGAAAAAAATGTAAATAAAGAAATGAATCAAGTGTGAAATTTCAACCCCTGGGAGGCTGAGGGAGAATTATGGATTTAGACCAGCTTGGAATTCACGGTAAAAACAAAACAACAACTCATGACAGGTGTGGTGGCACACACCTTTAATCCCAGTCCTGGTGAGGCAGAGGCCAGCAGATCTCCGTGAGTGTGAGACCAGCCTGGTCAACACAGAGAGTTCTAGGTCAGTCTGGGCTACATAGCGAGACCTTATTTCTTAAAAAAGTATCTGGTACATGGTGAGCTTAAGTGAGGACAAGCTGTTCTCAAAGGGAAAGTGGATGTAGTGTTGTCATGACAACAGGCTGTTGCCTTGGGAAGAGGTAAAGCCCATAGAAGTTGCCTCTGTACTGAGTAAGAGATACTAAGTAACAATAGTGAGTAACAGGAGGAGAGAACTTTTTTTCCTCCCTCTAGAGACTAGACAGGGTTTCTCTTTGTAGACTTTTTGTAGACTTTCTCAAACTTGGGTAGGCCAGGTTGGCCTTGAACTCACAGAGATTTCCCTTCCACTGCCTCCCCAGTGCTGGGATTAAACACCTGCGCCTGCCCTGTTGACTAGAGAACTCTCTCACTCTTTCTCTCTCTTTGGTTTTTCAAGACAAGGTTTTTCTGTAGCTTTGGTGCCTGCCCTGGAACTACCTCTTGTAGATCAGGCTGGCCTGGAACTCACAGACAGAGATCTACCCGTGCCTTCCTCTGCCTCCCGAGTGCTGGGATTAAAGGTGTTCACCACCACCGCCCGACTGACAAGAGAACTCTTAAGAAAGATTTGCTTGTCTTTACTTGAATCAGCAGACCTGAAAACTCTTATTAGTGTGTAGGATATAGTAGTGAACTTGAATAACCAAGTTCCTGTCCCAGAAAACAAGCCCCACAGACAGTTTTAAAAGGTGCTTAATGCCAGGAAAGAAATGAAAATGTCAGCGAGGAGACCCTAGAGGGCCCCTGGAGGGAGGTGGCCTTTGGTCCTGGATCTGAAGCAGAAGGAACAAAGGTTCAGATATGACGGGAGGCATTTTCAGGAGACAGTAGATCCACTTTGGGACCCTCCCCACAAAAGTTGATAGGGTGAGTGACGCTATCAAACGGGAGGCAGAGGAATATTTATTTGATGTACAAGAGATAATCTTGTATGGTTCACAGTCATCTCTAAGCCAGAGGGTGCCAGGGTTGACTTACGGGACAGACATTTTACATAGAAACCATTCAAGAAGAAGCTGCTGTTCACAGGCAAATTATTTATTGATCAGCTACGATGCCCCAGGCCTGTGCCAGCACTGGGGACAAGGCCAACGGGAGACACAATTCTTTGTTTTTGTTCACGATTTCAAAATCGGGGAGAGAAAGAGAGAGAGAGAGAGAGAGAGACTCTAGGAGAGCATGCTGGGTCCTAGAGGCGCGGGGGTGGCTCAGAAATAAGGGACCTGAGCTGTGGGAATGTGGTGGCGGTGCAGGGGGTGGGGGTAGAGCAGGGTCTCAGGGCCTGAAGTGGGGAGGCTGAGAGCTGAGTAAGGAAGGAGGCAGGAAGTCGCTGGCTAACCTGAGCATGGGGGAGGTGCTGGCCAGCCAGAGCCTGGGGAAGGTGATGGCCAGCGTGTTTGTTTGTTCTTTTAGAGACAGCCTTAATTATGTAGCTCAGGATGACCTGGAATTCATTAGATAGACCAGGCTATCCTTAAATTCACAGAGACCCACCTGCCACTGCCTTCCTAGTGCTGGAATTAAAGGTGAGCACGGCCACGCCTGACAAGATTTATTTTATTTGAGACAGGGGCAACCATGGGGTTGGTCTGCTCTACTTGCTCTGTAACCCAGGCTGGCCTTAAACTCACAGATAAACGTGTAGCTCAGGCTGGCCTCAAACTTGTGATCCTCTTGCCTTTGCCTCTTTACAGGCATGCACTACCCCAACTGCCTTATGCTTTGCTTTATGTATTTGAGTGTTTGCCTGCATGTGTGTTTACACCACTGCTTGCCTGGTACCCATGGAGGCCAAAAGATGGTGTCAGATCTCCTGGAACTGGAATTACAGAAAGTTGTGAGCCACCACATGGGTGCTGAGAACCAAACCTGTATCCTCTGCTAGAGCATCCAGTGCTTTCCAGACACAGAGCCTCCTCTCCTGCCCATCGGGTAAATATTTTAGATGCTGTGAGCCATCTGTCTCTGCAGGTGCTTGGCCTCCTGTGGGCACACAACAGCAGCCATAAGCTATCACAGGTGAACACATCTGTTTGGGCAGTCTCCTGCAGCCCAGAGTGGCCTTGAACTCATGTACTCTCAGATCAGCTCAAATTGATCTTTTTCTCCAATTTCTGAATGCTGGCGCCACAGGTGTGTGCCCACCGTGCCTCCACACCTCACTCCGAGCCCTATTTCTCTTTTGAGACAGGATCTGGCTATGTCGCCCAGGCTTGCCTCCTAAGTGAGGGGAAGCCCAGGCCTGCATCCTCAAACCTGATTGCTTAGGAAGTTTTGAGCGGACAGGCAACATGTCACCTTGTGGCTAGGATCCTCCATGGCTGCTGGCCAGGCTTCATTTGTGTGCTGACTCAGAGAACTGAAGCAGTGTCCCCCAGGTGCCTCAAGAGACTAAGGTGCTGGAGAGTAAGGTGCTGGAGAGATGGCTCAATGGTTAAGAGCATTGCCTCCTCTTCCAAAGGTCCTGAGTTCAGTTCAATTCCCGGCAACCACATGGTGGCTCACAACCATCGGTAATGAGGTATGGTGCCCTCTTCTGGCCTGCAGGCATACACACAGACAGAACATTGTATAATAAATAAATAAATAAATAAATAAATAAATAAATGAAAAAAGAGAGAGAGAGAGTAAGGGAGCACAGATTAGCAGGACGTGGGGACAGGCGGCACTCCCCTGGTGCCTGCTGCAGCAATGGGGGTGGTGGAAAACAGGAGCCTAAGACTGCCTTGAAGGCTGAGGGTGAGAGAGCAGTGTTGAGTGGGGAGAGATCCTGCCCCAGAGTTGCTGCTGGGCAGGCAGGAGGATACTGGCTGTGACTTGTTAGCTATCGGGTTCCAGGAATCAGGGACTTGGCGAAATCGCACCTGCAAGGCCATGTGTTTCTCACCGTAGGTTTCTGGAACCAAGAAGGCTTCCAGGTAGGAAAGGCTCTCAGGATTGGAGAGCTGGGTTTTGGTTCATCAGGAGGACCCGGAGAGGACAGGGGAATGCAGCCTGGTGTCTGTCTCTGGGAGCAGCAGGAAGATGGGGTCTGGAGTCGGAGGATACGGGGGGTCCTGAGGGCATCATCTTCACTGGAGTGGTAGAGTACTGCTGAGGGTTCTGTGAGAACAGCAACAGCAGTGACGATGCTGATGCTGGAACATCCCTGTGCTCGCTCGGAGTAGACAGATGTCCGCATCCTGTTATTTGTCTCGTCTTCCAGACAGCCCTGTGGTACTTGTGATCCCAGATGAACCAGGGACATTATTTGGGATTGTGCAGCTGGCAGAAAGCACCAGAGCCAGGCTTAAGGAGGAGCTAAAGTCCTGTGTATACACGTCCATTGTTCTCTTCCTCCCTCCTCTCTTTCTTCCTTGGCAGGGTCTCTCCGGCCCAGGTTGGCCTTGAACTCTCAGTGTAGCCTGGATAACTTTAAATTCCCGATCCTCTGAATCCATCTCCCAAATGCTGGGATTACAAGCATTTAGCACTATGTCTGGTTTCTGTAGTGCTGGGATTAGGATCTCTGGGCCTGCTGGGCAAGCTCTGCAGTACTGAGCCCCATCCCCAGGCTTTTTGTTTCTTCCATGGGATTTTCACTGGCACTAGAAACAGCGGTGGTGCAGACCGGATGTGGTGGAGAGCGGGGATGGGAAGCAAAGGATGTCTTGGGATACTTTGTCTCAGTCAAGATGAACAGCTGACACAGTGATCACGCCTCCAAGCAAGGCCCTCAGAACCTCACTTACTGGATGAGAGTTGATCTGCCAGGCTCACCCCCACCTCGGGAGGCTTTTGTATGTGTTTCCTGTGCCCATTTTCGGCGCCAGTGTCCCAGCCTTCTTGGAAACAGTGCCATGCTTCTAGAGAAGCCCCTTCCCCCATGTCATTCCTATCCCTGTCCCCTACTCCTCTTTCCAGTGGTCTGCCTCAATTTGACGTTTTATCATGTGCGTAGATTTCTTTATTCCTTCATTGCCTCTTTGTTCAGCTGTTAGCTTCTTCCAAGCAGGATCAGCAGACACCCAGCAGGCCTGGCACTAACAGGCTGGGGCACGCTCTGTTTATCTGTGGCTGTGTGGAGACCAGCAAGCATGTCCTCCAGCCGGGGAGAGGTTAGCCCTGTGTGGTTGGAATCTTCTCTGGCTAGGAATGAAGTTATTGACGTGAATTGTTTTATTTTTTTTTTTAATTTTCTTTTTTTTTTCTTTTCCTTGAACTCAGAGATCCGTCTGCCTCTGCCTCCTGAGTGCTGGGATAAAAGGCGGGCACCGCCGTGTGCCGTGACATACAAGTACAGATCAGAGGACAGTTTTTATAAGAGCCTGTTCTTGCTTGCCACCAAGTAGGTCCTGAGGAGTGAGCTCAGCTCATGGCTTGATGGCAGCTGACGTTACCCACTGACCTACCTCGCCAGCTTCCAGTAAATTAAAAAGACTTAAAAAACCCATTTTATTACTTATTTTTGTGTGATGTGTGGGACCATACATGCCAAGGCTAGAGGCCAGAGGACAAATAAAATAAAAGTGTTGGTGTAGTTTTCTTTTTCTACCATGTGGGTCCTAGGGGTCAGATTCAGGTTACTAGTCTTGGCAGCAAGCACCCTTAGGTGCTGAGCCATCTCTTGGGACATTCATATAGGGAAAGGTTTTTGGCCCCAAGATTCATTCCATCCATCCATCCATCCATCCATCCATCCATCCATCCATCCATTATCTAGCTAGGTTTTTCCAAGACAGGGTGGTCCTGGCTGTCTGGGAATTCACTCTATAGACCAGGCTGGCCTCTGCCTGACCAACTGTCCCCCCAAGTGCTGGGATTAAAGGGTTGTGCCACCACCACGTGGCGAGATTTTATTATTTTTTTAAGTGTGTGTCTGTGTGCAGGCATGCATGTGTTCACATAAATTGACGGGGACAGCTCCCACCATGTGATCCTGGGAACTGAATGCAGGTTGTCAGGCTTCCTGCAAAGACCTCATCTCCTGAGTCCTCTTGCTGGCCTGGAGGGAAACTCTGAGGCTAGAAAACTGGACATGGGCTGCTTTGTGCCTTAGCCACAGTGGTCTATGGGAGGGTGCATTAAGGCTTCTAGGTTGGTGTTGTGACTACCGCTCCCTGGCTCCCTGGGTAGATGAGGAAATCTAGGCAGGGAGAATTGTGGACCTTGGGCGAGGCCCTGCAGCCGGTGAGTGGAGCAGCTGGGATTCACAGCCGCCAGCCACACATTCAACCGCTGTGCCGCCCTTTGTCTCTTGATGTGGGGAAGAAAGGAAAAGAGTGAAGGGTGCAGACAAACAGGCCCTGGTTGAGCTGAGGGGTGGGGGTGGGGTGGGAGAGAGTCAGAACCTGAATGTTTATCTGCCCAGAATCCTTTCTTTTGTATTTTTGCTGTGCTGAGGACAGACCCAGGGACTATTCTACCACTGAGCTAAATCCACAACCTTTTTTGCTATGATCTTGCTATGTAGCCTAGGCTGGCCTTGAACTCAGACTTCCAAATGAAGAAATTACAGACATGCTCTCCCACACCAGGATTTGGAGGAGTTCTTTCTGAAGCCAGAAGGAAGGAAGGAAGAGATGGACGTGTTGGGGTCCAGAGGAGGAAACGGCTTAGTGTTTTGAGGTGGATTGGGGGAGCAGAGAGACAGGCTGAAGGGAGGAGGGACAGGGCAGAGCTGGAGACCAAGGGCAAAGGCCAGAGGAAGGGCGTCGGATTTGCTAGCAGGCAGAAAGAACAGATGGGCATGCCGAGTGGAGTGAGCCGCGGAAGGAGGAAGGAGCTGGAACCAGAGATGGGAATGGTACCCAGCTGGTGAGGATGGCTGCTCAGTCAGTTGTGAGACATGGTTTTTGCTCTTAGAAGGACGAGAATCAGGGAGGGAATCATGGTGTTTTGAGGAGGGACAGGGACTGGACAATGGTTGCTGGCACCCTGGGTGGTTATGTGGTGTGCATACATTCTCTGAATTTGCAAGGACTGGAGCAAAGGTTTTGGTAGGAGACTGGCAGGTGCCTCCTCATTCATTTATTCATCCATTTATTTATTTATTTGAGACAGGCTCTCTCTGTGTAGCCTTGGCTGTCCTAGAACTTGCTATGCAGACCAATCTAGCCTCAAACTCACAGAGGTCCGTCTGCCAGCCTCTGCCTCCTTAATGCTGGAATTAAAAGTGTGTTATTACTCCTGGCCCTATTGTTTTGGTTTGTGTTTGTGGTACTTGGGGATGGATTTAGGGCTTTTTTTTTTTATGTCTGTTATACCCCATGGGTAGATGATGGCTTATAGAGCTTTAATAATCTGGGGTTGTCACTAGGTTTGATTTGGGGCACCATGGGGAAGGATTCAGAGGCAGGTTTGAGCTCAGTGAAACCCCCACATCAGTATAGGACCCCAGCTTCAGTCCTGCTGACGTTGAAGCCATCCTGTGCAGTGTAGGATGTGGTTCAGTGCCCCTGGACTCCCCCATTAGATCCCTGGAGCATCTCCACCCTCAGCTCCTAGATGCGACAATCCAGAACCTCTCCAGAGAGTATTACCACATGGCCTTTGGGAGGCAAATGTTTTCCTCCATTGAAAACCGATGGTCTAGTGGGAAGGAGAGACAAACAGTAAAGCCACTGGGAAGGCAGAAAAGCACCCTCCAAATCACCCTCCTTTGTCTTCCCTGCGCTGTTCACAGACACACATAGCCCACACCTGTGCTGTCGGCCATCTGCCTGATGGGGCACAGGCTGTTCAACCTACCACCTGCCCTTTGCCCCAACCTTTTGTATTGTTCCTCTCGCCATCCTTTTAATTCTGTCAGCGCCTTCTAGAGAGAAGTAAAACCACACACACGCACAAGCACACGCATGCACACACGCTCATGCACACACACATACTCCTTCTCCCGGGGCAGACATCTTGTCCAAGGGAGGGACGAGTCCTGGCTGCCTGTTTGTGGCTGAAACAGGCTGCTGTCGGTTTCATCCTTGAAGGTGAGTCTGCTGTCATTGTCCCCAAGGTTAGCTTCAGTTCTAATTGGCCAAACAGAAACAACACAAAACTGAGGTATTTTAAACACCACCCCTGCCTCAGACCCCATCATTTCCCATAACAGACAAGAAGCCTGCTGCCTGCCTTCTTGCCCAAGGCAGATAAGTCCAGGGCGCCTGTTCCCTAGTCACTGCCTAAGCTATCTTGGGATGCAGCTTGCACAGGCCGCTCCTCCTCCTGCTGCCTGGCTGCTGGCCAGAGGCTTTGAGAACATCTCAGCGAGGCCTGGCCTCTGCTAAGTGAGGCGCTGGAGAGGGAGGGAAGGTGGACCAGCCAGCCCTTCCCCTCCTCCAAGGCTAGCTGTCTTGACACCACATGGCTTCCCAGAAGCCGGATTCTGACCTTGTAAGCGCAGCGGCAATGAGCTACGTGCACAAGCTTCTTTCTAGTTGTATTCTGAGACAAGGTCTCTCTTAAGTCACCCAGCAGGCCCTCCATGATGCTCAAGGCTGCTTCCAGACTTTCCATCCTTCTAACTCAGCCCCTCACTCCACCCAGGAGCTGGGATTACAGGCCTGCACCACCAGGCTTAGCGAAAGAGACAGGCTTTAATATCGTCTTATTAGCTCATTACTTATTAATATCACCGAGGAGCGAGCTTGTCTAGGCCTCTGCTGGCTTTTCGATACAGAAGTGTGATGGCTGTTGATTTTCCCCCTTCCCTTGCATTGTTGTGGACTCCCAACCTCAGCACAAAGTGCACTCTGGGTCTCACACTTGCCGGGGGGGGGGGGGGGGGGGGGNGGGGGGGGGGGGGGGGGGGGGTGTGTGTGTGTGTGTGTGTCCACAGGCCTTTTTTTTTTTTTTTTTAACTATCTCTGGTTTCTCCTCACTGGCTGTCAGCAGCCAGCTCTTCTTCAGTTGTGACAGCCCAGAAGTCTCCAGTTGTCACCTAGGTTGGGGGACAAAATTGCATCTGTCAGAATGCACAGATTTTAAGAACTAAAGAAGCCCCATTTGAGGTGGAGCTTGGGCTTGCCCTGGGCCTCAGCTGTAATGGGCGGTTGCATCCGTTCAGTTCGATGGCTCCCAGCTCTGCTGCTCAGAATTCGAAGCCCACCTAAGGGCGCTCTCTCACTCTTTTTAATTTATTTTTATTTCATGTACATTGGTGTGTTGCCTACGTGTGTGTCTGTGTGAGGGTGTCAGATCCCCTGGAACTGGAGGTACAGATTGTTGTGAGCTGCCACACCGGTGCTGGGAATCGAACCCAGGTCCTCCGGAAGAGCAGCCCGTGCTCTCAGCCATTAGAGAAAGGAAAAGGGTCCGCCATTGCAGCCTCAGTTCAGCCTCACTTCCGTGTCTTTTTCCAGAGGCCAAAGTAATCCAGGGCTACTCTTGGGTTGGAAGTCAAAAAGAGGCACCTGCTAGCTGTGTGACCCTAGCTGCACGTGGCTTCTCTGGGCCCAGTTCAAGCTCTGTAGCCAATCCTTACCCTGACGTGGCAGCCCAGCAGAGGCCTTCAGAAGTGTTTTCTGTTCCTTGCCTACCAGCCGCATTCCTCAGCCTTGGCGGGTGGGCGGGTCTCAGGCTTCCTCCTCAATCTGTGTCCTTCCCAGAGTCCTGTCTGCACCCTACCTTTGCCTCCAGCCCAGTCACATTTCCCAGATAACCTCAGCCAAGCCTGACTGGCAGCCGCATTCCTCAAACAAAGCTCTCCCAGTAGGTCGCTAGCAGGCGTCAGCTTCCTGCTCTTTGCCCCAGAAAACAGTTCAAGTGATCAGATGCAGGGAGAGAGGGAGGGATAGAGAAGGGAGAGGGTGTGTGTGTGTGTGCTGCAATTACTTATGCACCAAGCTCTAACCCAGGGTATCCATGAACACTCCGCTGCGTGTGTATTTCCTTCTCCAGTTGTGAAGTTAGGAGCCCATGAGCTCTGTCAGCAGCCCCGTTGGTGTTTGTTTCCCTAAAGTAATATTTCATGTGAGCAGTGGTGGAGGCTGCTGCCACATGAATGGGAGGGAGAGGAGAATGTGCCCGGATTAGGCCTCTGGTTCCCCATTTGGTCCCAGTCAGGGTTCCCTCCCCAGTCAGAGCTGACTCCTCCCTCGGGGTGAGGCCTGGCCTGTTGTCCTGAGTGCCTTTGTCAGGCCTCGTGGCTCTGGAGATGTCCTCTCTGAGTCTTGGCCTCAGCCCGTTAAAACAACAAAATCCTGTCTTGTTTCCAAAGCCAGGGCTCTTTCCTGCAGTAGTGTGTTTAGATTCCTGGCTGGGTCTGGATGCTGATAGCAGATCCGCAGCCAGGGAGAAGGCATGCCGGCCTGCTGGGCATCTGTTGTCCTTGGGGGGCAGGGAGAGCAAGCGAACAGCTCCACTCTTATTTGAGGAATGGTGGGGGGCAGGAACGAGTCCTAATTTCAGTCGCCGAGGGGAGACTTTATTGCTTCCTGGGTCCGCCTCCTGGTGTCTGGCTGAACCAACTCCAGCCCCCAAAGAAAGGTGTTTATTTAGCTTCTGTTTTTTTTTTTTTTTAAATATTTTGTTAATTAAGGACGTTGTTTAAAAAATAAAGAATAGGAGAGAGGCTTGGTCAGTCTAAGACTCTTTGCCTTTTCTACAAACGCACCTTTTAGGAAGAAACAGACGTTGGCCTCCCACCCGGCACTACTGAAACGAGCAGAATTATAAGCAGGTCTGAGAAACTAGTTAATATTTTACTGGGGAGTAGAGCCAGGCATTCGGGGGGTGGGGGGAATTGCCAAGTGTGAGGCTGTGTGTGAAATCGCCTTTCCATCTGCCTTAGGGGACGAGAAGAAGCAGTTCTCTGTGGAAATAAATTGAAGCAAGAACCCTTATGAAGCCCAGGGGATTTGTCTGCCCACCAAACAGGGCCCAGTTCCCCCCCAGAACACACATACAGGGGCGATTGTGGCAGAAAGGGCTAACCTGTGGGTGTGCAGGCCTGACTATAATGGACGTTCTTGTTTCCTGGCCGGGTTTGACATCTTTCTCTGTCCCTCTGGATTTAAATGGCTTCTCAGACACTGCCTGCATGCCCTGGATTCAGAAGGTCCACGCCTCCTTGGGAAGCAGAGGCGAGACAGCAGTTAGTTCTCTCTCTCTCTCTCTCTCTCTCTCTCTCTCTCTCTCTCTCTCTCTCTCTCTCTCTCTCTCTCTCTCATCTGCCCGGAGAGCTGCAGCTGGTATTTTTCCACAGGTCTTTTCTGCAATCTCAGGGCCTAGTTTTTCCCAGCGAGGCCCAGAGTCCGAGAGAGGGTTAACAGGCAGGAAGCTGAAGGCATCACAGACTAATACGGAAGTCAGATTTTTGTTTAACTGACAGGTTTAGCAGGCCTCATCGGTGGGGGAGGGAGCTGGGAAGGGAGGTCTGTAGTTGGAGGCATGTGGCTTGCTAGCAACGCCTTTGGCTTTTCTTAGGGTAAGCTTGGGGAGGGTTCCCCCATTTGCCATCTTGACAGAGAGACCCTCTTGGTTTTTCTTTGAGGACCACCAGGAGGTGGTGAGAGGTTGTAGACTCCCAGCCTTGCAAATGGCTCTGTGGGCCTGCTTTCTCCAACAGGCACTTTGACCATGACTAGGCAAACTTGACCACTCCTCCCCACAGCAGCGGCTCCTCAGCTTTCAGGAACCTGGCTGCCCCTTGCTGATTTGTTGGGGGCCTCCCTTGGGCGCCTGTTTCCCCTCCCCAGCCCCTCAGAGGCCTGCATCTGGCCTTGCCCCTCTTGCTCCTGTCTCCCTGGGGCTTTCCAGCCCTCAGCTCGACTTTCTCCTTTGAGACCCTCTCAAGCTGGCTTGTTCTAGAAAACGGCCCGCTTGGCTCCTTAGAAAAGGACTTCTGTGTGGGGGCAGGTGTGGCTGAGCCCTCCAGCCCACCCCAAAAGGGCTCTTCCCAGTGGCATCCTGGCCTCAGGCTTCGCTGGAGCAGGTCAGGCTGGCTGCGCAGGTTTGCCAGGACCGGGGAATCTCGCCAGGGTGTGGGAGAAGTGCGTGCGGGGGCCCCTTTCCCAAGTTTTTCTTCCTGCAAAAGGCCTAGCTTGGCCTGTCTTTTTCTATGCACAGGATGGCTCTTGCTCACCCGAGCCTCACAAAGATAATCGCTCAGGAAGTGTTTCAGCCAATCCGCGGCGGCTTTACACTCCGATTTGCCGGGGCAGCCAATCGGGGATGAGCTTTTATTAGGCGGCCAGATCATCAGCCGAAGTGCCAAACCCTTTTTCTGTGAGAACTAGGAGCCTGTCCTCCATGTTTTATAAGTATTGACATTACACAGTTAACAATGCATCCACAGAGGTAAGCTCGCCTTTTTAACCATCTTTTCCCCCCTCCCTCTGAGCCATGCGACTTGTGGACTAGCAGTGTGATTTCTCTGTAGTCTGGCTGGGCCACACTCACCCCCCCAGAGCACTTAGGCTAACTTGGGACTGTTTAGAGAGATTTTTTTTTCTTTTCTTGGGTCACATGGCTAAGTAGCCATTAGCCACAGCTTGATTTTACAGGCTGGTGAGGGCCTGGGACACTATACTCTGTCCAGGACATAGAATTTCTGGAATACTTTGAAGCTAGATCCTGGTGTGCCAAAAGAGTAGCTATTATTTTATTTTCCCTTCTTTTTTTTTCCCCCCTCTCCCTTCCTCTCCCTCTCTCCCTCTCTGAACAGTCCCCCCCACCCCCACCCCTGCACTATTGTCTGCTCTGTCACAGGCCTGCTGGGGGAAGAAAATGGAAGGTAAGCCCGAAGGTCCTCTCCCAGCCCTGCTCAGGACTGCGTGTGGCAGATAGCAGAACTAGCAAGCCTGCTTCTCCAGAGAGGTTCTGGGAAAGGCTGGGCTAAGTTCTGGCAAGAGAGGATGTGTGTTTGTTTGCAACAGTACCCAGGCCTGAACAAGAGCTGCGCTCAGGGAGCCAGGCTGGCTCCTGGGCCTAGGTGGGTGGTGGCGTGTGGACGCTCCTCTTCCTCCACTGTGCTTCACACTTAACAACGACATTGTTCAGCCTTTTTTTTTTTTTCCTGACTTAGCTTTGGTACAGAGTGTTCTTCAAGTCAGCCTACAGCCAGCAAATGGTTCTCAAAGTGTTTTCTAGCCTCTGAGGGAGTTTTGGGAGTAGGGTTGGTGCCTGGGGGGTGGGGTGGGAGTGGGAATGGGGGAGAGATTTTTGAATAACATCCTGCAGGAAAAAAAAACCTGGGAGGACTCTGACTCCTTTAGCTTTCTACTCTTGCATGATTTCCCATGGGCTAATGTTTCTTTTATCCTTGTTTTCTTGACCCTCTTTTTGTTTTTTTTTTTTAACCATTATATCATCTTCTGGCCTCTGTTATACAGTGTAGTGTAGAGGACATACCTGAGGCTCATGACAGCATCTCATACCCAGTTGCTGGGCTGTGTTAGTGGAGGAGGTGGTGGTGGTGGTGGTGGTGGTGCGCGTTTTTAATAATACCATGTAACTGTTTACAAAAAATTTTCCTTTTTGGTCAAGTCCCAAACCTGCCAGCTCGTTCTCTCTTCCTAACTGGAAAAGTGGGACGGTTGCTTGAACGTATGTTGGGTAAGTAAAGCAATCCATCTCCTCTGGCCGTGTAGCAAGAGTTCGGTGAACATTTGGGGTCTGTTGTAATGTGGGGGAGGTGGCTTCTAAAAAGAGTGCCTTGAGTTGAGGTGATGGCTTAAGTCCACTGTCGTTCCTGCTAATCTGCAGTTAGGGCTGCAGGTCTCACTTCCTGTTTACCCTCAGCTGGGGAGGAATTGCTGGTTCCTTGTGACTGGCAGCTAGACCTGGAATTGTGTCTGGCTCTTCTGAACTCTGGGTAGGTGGCCTGCTTGTGAGGTGTGGACAAAACTGTTTGTTCTTAGGGGTTCCAGAGCCTGAGTGTGCTTTGTGTTGCCATATGTAACTTACGGTGTTTACATCTAGTACAGAATCCTCTCCTCCCAAACTAGGTTTGGTTTAGGACTCACTGACCACCAGTTTTAGCCACCCCCCCTCAAAAGCCTGCTCCCCACTTCTCTGTGCATGCTAACTTTTCATTCGCCCTAATTCTAAGGGTGCACTTAGAATCTTAAAGTGACAAAAGTCGACTTTTCTCTTAGCATGTATCTCCAGGGTCTGCCTGGAAGCTCACGACACTTATTTCCAGCTTTGAGATCCATGCACCCTGCATGGAAGTGCAGCCCCAGTGTGCAGTGGTGGTCTGAGAGCAACTTCACAGGCACACTAATCTTTCTCTTTCAGTGTTCAAGCAACTCAACTCACCCTTTGACATCAGTTGGAAAAGGTTCATTTAGTAAAGAGATCGAGATGAAATTATGAACTGGGCAGTCTGTGTGAGGCAGGCCAGCGTCTCTGAAGCAAAAAGACAGATGGGGTGTAATGTTCTGACCGGTGCCACTGGCCCACACAAGTTCTGCTAACTCCCTTTCTCTTATCTCGTGCTGTAAATGGAAATTACAACCTGAGGTTCTTGTGGCCTTCCCCAGAACCAGTGGCTAATCAGAAGCCTCCTGGTTTGCCTCTTTCAGTATTTGCATAACTTGTCAGGCTGGAAGGAAACTTGAGGGCAAAGCAATTGTCCTCGGAAAGCTTGCATTCAAATGGCTCCCACAGGTTTGGAAAGCCAGGGTCTGTTTGTGAATGTGAACCCCAGCCAATTTCCTAACCCTGGCTCAAGCTGCCCAATTTTCCTCATGGCCACCACCGTGCCCGGGTTGGTAAAAAGTTAATTGCTTTCGAAGTAGCATTCTTTTCCAGTTACTAAAGGGAGAATAAAAAAAAAATTACTGCATTGCAGTTAGACTCTGGGACCTCAGTGCTGGCTCACAGACTAGTCCAATGGGGTTCCTTTTTTCCCCTGCACTCTTAAACCAATAGGTTAAAGATTGACAATTGCAGTGGCCTGAGTATAGGGCTTCTGGAAATTTCTACTTTTTTTGTTCCTTTTAGGAAAGCAGGTGGCCAAGCTGAAGAGATCCTCCATTCCATCCCTAGGATTCCCCATCCCCCACCTTGCTTCTCATCAAGGTGGAAGGTTCAACACTTGTGCAAATTGCAGAGGGAAAACAGACTGAAGGGCTGCTTTCCCTTCCCTTCTGCCTCCTTGGTCCCCAAAGAGGATTTACAGCTGCAGGGAGCAAATACAGACACTGGAGCTTTTGATCTCTTTCTTTCTCTCCCCCCTCCTCCCCATCTTTCCTTCTCTGCCCCTCCTTCTCTCTCGCGTTCTCTCTCTCTCTTCCTCTGTCTCTCTCCCTCCCCTCTCTCTCCCCTCCCTTCGCCCCTTTAAGACCTTCCAGGATGGGTACACCATTCTGCTTCGGGAGATGAAGTGGCATTCACGTGGGGGGAGGGGAGTAACTGCTTTTATTAGCTCCAGAAAATGGCCAGTGCTGACTCTTAACTAGGAATTAATTACATATAATCACTCAGTAAACTTTCTTCAGGGTTTCTTCTAATTGTAGAGCCAAGAACATTGCAGAAGTCTAGTGACTTTTATAATCATCGCTCAAAATGATTTGAATTAGAAAGCAAGAGGTCCCTTGGATTATAAAGTAGGGGTGAAAACAATAGCTCCCCCCTTTCTTTCAGAGAGCCAGTGCATCAGGTCTTAAAGAAAAGGTTGAATGTGGGGGTGGTGTCATAGAAGACTGGGTGCTGGTGACCCACAGGCAAGGTATGTTTGGAAAGTCCAATTTAGTCAAATGTGTGATCTCTTTTGTTTCTGTTTGCTTTCTTTCTCCTCCTGGCTCCTCTGGCCGAGGCACACGTTGCTAGTTCCTGGATCTCCTTTGCCTTTGGTTGACCCTGAGAAGACACATTCAAGGGGCCCAGCCCCAAGGCTGAGAAGTAAAAGGCAGTAGTGGGGTTTAGAAGTCTTCACGGTTTTTCTTCAAATGCAAAAAGCAAGTCAGGAGTCACCCTTGGCCTCAGGTTGTTGGGCTCTGCTTGCCCTCCTCCCCCTCGATTCTATTTTCCTTACAGACAAACAGGGAGGCCCTGCCAGCTCTGCAGCCTGCATGCTGCCAGGCCGGCCCTTCCTACCCGGATCTCCTACCTGCAGACCGGCTCCCAGCCAGCGGCCCGGCCTCGCCCGGCTCAGCCACGGGCATGGTGCCCTCCTTTCTCCCTAGGAGCTGAAAAACTGTCACCTTGAAACTCCCTGCTCCCAGCGTTGGAGGAATCCTGTAGCTCTTAGACCTTAGCACTCAATGACATTGGCCACCATGACGCTATTAATAGTTCGGCCTGTGAAGGGGGCTTTGCAAAAATGTATTGCTACCTCCCAGGCCCCGTGGGGGGAGGTGGACGGAAGCCTCATTTGTGAGAGTCGTCTTCTGTGGACTAGGGTTCCTCCTTTGTAGCCCCGAGGGGTCTGTCTTTGGTGATCCCTGTTAGCAGGGTGGCTGCTGTATTTGGTGGCAGTTTTTAGGCTCACCATCATTCTGAATTTTCAGCTTGGCCTCAGACAGAGTGCAGCCCTGTCGCTCCGCGTCTCCTATGCCTGCTGTTTTACCTGGAGAGAAGGGATGTCGAGCTGTGCTGCTCTGGACTCGGAAGGGCACGAGCTTCCTCCCCTGCAGCTTGCTCTCTAGGACAGATCTGCGCGCGGAGACACCTGTCTGTCTCCACATTATGCCAGGGGGCTGCGTAATTCCTAACCTTCCACCCACCTCAGTGCAGGGCAAGGGGGCCCCAGCACAGTCTCCCAAGGAA
This sequence comes from Alexandromys fortis, assembly GCF_014885135.2. NCBI lineage: Eukaryota > Metazoa > Chordata > Mammalia > Rodentia > Cricetidae > Alexandromys > Alexandromys fortis. The sequence goes on from NW_026067952.1 coordinate 2,082,233, forward strand.
GGCTGAGCGCCTGAAAGGGAAGGCTGGCTTTTCCTTAGGAACCTGTGACTTCACTAACTCCTGCCACTGACTGCAGTTTGTTGTTTTTTTTTTCCCTTTTTCTTTTTTTTTTTTTTTATTCTTCTTCAAACGCTGGATTGTTGGTGTCCTTTGGTGGAGCGTTTTCTAGTTCTGATGTTTATGAAGGCAGCTTTGGAACTAGCAGGGCTCCTTAAACATGAGCTCAGCTATTGAACAAACTGCTACCATTTTAGCTCCAATACAGGAATGAGGCACTGTTGCCAGCCGCCATTTTAAGAATCCTGCATAAATAGCTTAGCTCCGATGACTGCCCGTTTTAGGTGAGTGATTATAGAAAGCGCTTTGCTAACCGCTCCCCCTCCCCCAATTAAAGAAAATTATTTGCAGATTCAGAGGGGCATGCCTGCTTTTGTTTTGCTTTTGTTCCCCCCCCCCCCTTACATTTTGATGCTGACTGTTGTGACATGGAGGAGGATGCTGTGCCTTGGGTATTAAGTATTTCTTACAGCCTGGACCCTTTTGGTATTTTTTGAATGAAAGTAAAACCTGGGAGAAGCGCTTGGGAATGATGCATGATTCCTGAATTGCTGTGTGATCTTCTGACTGGGGCAGCAAGGTCTTCCTGTGCATGCTGGTTATGTGTTCTAGCTGGGTTACAGATTGTTGTAAAAGTCAAAGTATTAAGGGCACTTGGGAAAAGGAGGATCTGCCTATTGTATATCCATCCAGGCTTCCCCCCCCACTCCCTGTCAAATAGATAGGCTTTTTCTTCTCTCTCTCTCCTTGGGAAGTGTTGAAGGGGTGAGATGCCTGGGAATTACGGATCAGCCCTGAGTCCTCAGAATTAATAATCAGAAGGTTTAAGGCTTCCTGGATGGACAGGAGTGCGGATACAACTTTTAATTGCTCCTTTCCTCCTGGTGCACGTAGGTTTAGAAGGAAGACCGGATTTCTTGCTCAGAGAATGAGTATGGGGGAGTCTTATTTTCTTTGGAAAGGGAAAAGGAGATGGAGTTGATTGTGTCTGCAGGTGCTGTATCTTCTTTCCGTAGCAGTTTGTGGATCCACCAGTGAGTGACTTGGGTAAATATGAACCTAAGTGCCGATGGTCGCCTGTATACAGTGTATGCAACTAGTTGATACATTTTTTCTCTGTTTGCCTATTGTAACCCTGTTCTTTATGCATCCATTCACCCCATCAGACCTTTACAAAAATAGAATTGTCAATTTCTAAGCAGGACTTGTTCCTTTGTTGATTGAAATGATCAGCAGGGTTGTTGGGTTCTAGCAGCCGAGGAAGAGGGGGGGCTGTGCATGCTAGGACTTTTAACATGTTAATGGCAAAAGTTCAAAGTATTTTCTCCCTTTGCAGTTTTCTCTCTAAAGATTGTTATTTGGCTACCCGCCCCCCACTTCCACCCCACAATCTCCAACAGCTCTTAAACTAAATTGTCCAGGATCAGTGGGGGCATTTAGAAAGGTATCAATCTTTTCTCATCAGCTCTTGTGATATGATCCCCTTAGTGCTTAACATTGAACAAGAAAAAAAAAAAAAAACAAAAGGAAAGATAAGAAACCGAAGATTGTAGGTGAAAGGAAGTCCCTTGCATGTGGCTATTCTAAATGACTAATTTTGTATTTTATTCAAAATGACTAATTTTGTTTTTTTTGGTCTATGCTTTTGTAAATAGTGTTTTTGTTTGTTTGTTTTTCCTCTCAAATTCACAGGCACTGCCATGTCAATTTAGTCAAATACAAGTTGTGCACTTGTGCAAGTGTGCATGTGTGTGTGCACGCGCGCGCATGTTCTTGCACAGATGGGGGTTGCCACTGACTGAAGGGAAGGCTTGCTGTTTTGTGAAAAGGATGGTTTTCTTCAATTGTGCTGGAAATCCTAGGCTCAAAACCGGTGATGCTGTAGCTAAAGTCAGGTGACTATGGCGATCACTTGTAATGCCAGGGAAGATAAGCCAGCTTACCCCCCACTTCTGTTTCAGAATTGATTATCCTAAACTCAGCAGCAAACAGCCACTCCAAGAAACTACTTTGCATTTTCTTAGCTTCTCAGCCGCACTCCCGCCTGAAGTATTCAGCCCTTCTGGGCTCTTACAAGCCACATAATTGTTCTCTCCAGTGCAGGCCTCCTGCCTTGATCAATACACCTTTCAATGTTCCCATCATGATAGAAATCCTTCAAGGGGGTTTTGTTGCGGGGTGGGGTGGGGGCTTTCTGTGAGTCGTAATTATTTCTCCCCCTCCCCCGTACGTTTTAGTTGGAGCCCAGACTAACACTATTCCCACCCCTCAGAATATGGGTGGGATCTGTTTTAAATGCTTCTTCATGCTGGAGAGGGGAGCAGAATTCTAGTTGCTTTGAAAGACCAAGGTTTAAGGTTGTCCTTTTGAAGTTAACCATCTACCCCATCTCTCTGCTGGCTGCAGGAATTACCCCTCCAGCCGCACCTGGGGCAGATACTCAGCATTCCAGGCAGGGTTTCTGAGTTGGGTTTGCTTTTCCCTGGAAGCTGGAGTAGAAACTGTACCTTCCACTGTCCCCTGTATTGTTTTGCCTTGGTGATGTGCTCAGGTTTGGCAGGCTGGTTTCTTTGGCGGAGGATCACCTGTGACAACGTGTCAGTATTTCTTTGGTGGTTTTGCTGTTGGTCCCTCTACAGATGCCGACTAAATGTCATTGTTACCAAGACTCCATATCACAGTGCAAAGCATGTTGTGTTAATATTTAAATTTAAACCTAAACTATCTCCCTCTCTTTTTTCTCTTGGGACTAGTTAAAGTTGAGGACTCTCAGCTCTTGTCACGAGCCTTCTTTTCTCTTTCTGCCTAGTTCCTGTTTTGAATTCTGCCCTCCCAACACACCTGGAGCTCTCCCAAACACGACTCCATCTTACCCTGAGCTTCCAGGCCTGAGGCTGCCTTTTGGAGCCGTCCTTTGCCTTGTCACTCACACAGAGCACAGAACACAGACAGGATGGTCTTCTCTGCTCTCTTCCTGTCTGGCCTTCGAGTCTTCCCAATGGAAAATTCCAGCCACATCAGTTGGTGATGCATCCATTTCTTCTTACTGAGCCATGATTGCATAGCTTCTCATAGAAGTGGCATCCGGAAATGCCTGGAACGTTCTAGCACACCTATAAGAGCAAATCTGCATTTCCTTCGGTTTGGCTTTTGAAGTATTAGGGGCTTGGAGGGGGGAGGGGTTAGAGATGACAGGACCTGCTCTTGTCTAACCTGTGTTCCAGCAGAGAAGAGAGGGTTCTGGACAACAGACCCTCCTGGCTAAGGGGGCCTGCCTCCTTCCTTTCTTATCCCAGCTCTCCACTCAGCCTGTGTCTTTTAAATAATCCTTCCTCATTCCTCTGTCTGCGCTGGAGTGTAATTAGCCACAGTTCAGAAGGAAGCCATGCCTGCTGGGGTTCAGGCTGCCTGGAGACCCCGGGGTCCTGATTCCTGAGAAAAAGGGTGGTGGAGTCTGGCCATGTTTTTCTACCTTGTAATTTAACCAGTACGTCTGTTTTCATGTTCCTGCCTCATCGGAGAGCTATTAGGTTCAGGATGGGGAGGCCATGAGTTAGGGATTCTGGGTACCCAGGCTCTAACCTGCCTGCGTGGCACCCTAGTGTCAGCAATGAGAGACTTGCTAATTTGAAGGCCGGGTTCTTTAGGCTAGAAGTGGGTAGGTTGTTGGAGTTCATAAACTAAAAACGTGGGCCCCCTCATCTTCTAATGAATGGCATGACAATTGAAATATTAATTTGGCCTTTTTCAAAAAGTATCTTTAGCATTCTAGTGTTCTAAAGAAGTCCGTTCATCATCTTCACACTTGGTTGAAATCAGGTGTGCTTCCCCCCCCTCACACGACGAGGGTCTGGAGGGAAAGCGGGTTTGCTCTCTGGCTCCCCAGCAGCTGCCCCCACGGGGGCCGTCAGCAGCCTCCCTAAACAGACCTAATTTGTTCTATTTCAGCTTGGCTGAGGAGGAAATAAAAACTGAACAGGAGGTGGAAGAGGGAATGGACATTTCCACTCGCTCCAAAGGTGAGTGAAAATCTCAGATTATCTGCTCAGTTCTCCAGGAGGGGTGGGATTTCTTTTGTTGTTGTGGAGGGGTGAAATGTGGTTCTCCGAGCCGCTGGGCGTGACACCCGTCGTGCTGTAGGGGCCTTTGATGGATGAACCTAATTTCTGGAGACCTCGTTCAGTCTTTCCTCCCTGCTGTGCCTGTGTAGGTGCACTGACTTGTCTGGAGTTGCCCTGTGGTAAATTTGGAGTGTGTGTCTGGGCCAGGGTGCCTGCGTGCCTCTCTCCCTAGAGCGATTCTAACAGGCATCAAGGGTCTAAGTGGTATGTTGCCTGCAGAAGCCACTGGGGTCTGCAGCTGTGGCAGACTTTGTGATTTTAACAGCGGGCCTCTGGGCAATCCCCGGAGTGGGATGGAGCTGGCCGTCTTCATTGGAAAATGGTGGTCTTGGTTAGCCTTAACAAGGGAGTGAGGACGCCAGGGCCTGCACTCAGAGCAAACTGTGGTGTCTGCTTTGCTGTTTACTCTGTTTGCTGGGAGCCTGCGGTGGACAGGGTCCGCCTTGCTGCTTGGTGGGAGAGTTTGTGGGGCACCCCAAAGGGAGCATTTGTTTGCACTCTGGGTGCTCACTGGAACACTGTTTGCTGGAAGAGCCCAACCACTGCATTGTTTTGTTCCTGTGCTGCAGCTCACTGCTCTCTCTGGGAGGTGGGAGGGGCTGCAGGGCGGGTTGGCAGGAAGGGTTGGTGCAGATCCTTCCAGGATGTCATAAAATGTGACTTCCTAAAGGCACCTGGAAGAAAAGAACATTTCAGGGCTAACCCCCCCCCCCAAAACCAGACAGCCTTATTATTTGGGTCAAGCTAAGGGTCAGGTGGTCACCGAGAGCTGGCTGGGGGGCAGGGAGAAGGAGGCAGGCTCACTGCCCTGTCCCTTATCACCATTGTCCCAGAATGTGCAGGCCATCTGAATTTCATTGCTCCTGGTGGCAAGGAGCCCAGAGAGCTGGAGCAGGGGGGTCCTTCTACCAAAGCCTTTGGGGGCAGTTGACCATGACTGAGAAGCCCCTTGGAGTCCCGCTGTTGGGATTTGGCCGATGAGGCAGGTGATGGAATAGAGAGGATGAGGAACCGTCTAGAGAGGGGCTGGGTGGGGTTGGGTTTCATCTTTGTCTTGTCCCTCCCTTTTCTTTTCTTTTTAGAGTCAGGGTCTCACTATAGCCCTGACTGGCCTAGAATATGCTCTGTAGACCCTGTTGGCTCTGGACTCACAGAAATCCACCTGCCTCTGCCTTCTGAGTGCTGGGGTTAAAGGTGTGCACCATCACTCATGCCTGGCTCCTTTTGTTACTGTAAGCCCAGGTATGAGCTACTTTACCTCTCACGCTCCTCCCGCCTAGGGCTGTCTATGACATGGTGAGTCTGGAGCTTGTGGGACATCATGGACCTTCTTGTGCTGAGCCTGTCCAGTCCCCTTCTGAGGTGGGAGGGAGGTGTAACCCTGCGGGTTACGAGATCGAGTCTCTAATGGGTGGTAAGTCGGTAGTGTAGTGTAGGCTGTGTTGAGGCTGTCTATTTCATGGACTCCTTGGTAGGCAGAGTAAAACCCCCTCCAGAAGGTTCACAGTCGTGGCCCCCCCAACTTGGCAAAGTCCACCAGGGGCCTGCCGTGCCCACTGTGGAGACATTTTCTGTCATTATACAACAAGAGGTCCCTAGTTTATAACTAAATGCTATCCCCCTCTCTGTTGCTTGCCAGCTCTGGATGACCCGTGTCCTCCTGCCTTTCCCAGGGCAGTGAGGACCATTCCTAGGAAGCACCTATAGGGCTGAGAAGATGGCTCAGCTGGTAAAGTGCTCGCTGAAGGTCTGAGTCAGTCTCTAGCACTGGTAAAAATCCTATCTACATGTGAGACCCTCTTCAGAGAAACACAGTGGGTGGACAGCTCCTGAGGAGTAACACCTGAAGTTGACCTCTGACCTCCATGCCTGCGCATGCGTGTGCACAGGCACTCACTCCTGCTTATCCTCCAGAGCTTGTGATCCCTCTACTGACCTCCTAACCCCCTTACTGTCTGAAGTCACCGTGACCCTCCCCTTTCGCCTCCTTTGCTCCTGCAGCACCCGTCCCCAACTTTCCCGATTTTCCTCCCCATGTCCTTCTGTTTGTCCTGGGAGTTTGTGTCTCTGTCTGTCTGGAACATGCTGCCCTGGGTCCTGGTAGCCTGCTTCTTATCACACAGAATCTTCTCAGATGTTGCCAGAAAGGCTTTTGGTGGCTGCTGGTTCTGAAGAAGTCAGCTGCCATTTTTGAGTTCTGTTTTTAAAATTTTAAGAGTTTTAGATTTTTCAAAAGAAAACTCATGGAGGTAGCACGGCTCCCACCCGACTTTACCCCTCTTCCCCATATCTGGATATTCTGAATTCATCTGCTAAAGCCCACACTGCGTTCAGAGTTCCTGGCTGTCCCGGGAAGGCCCCGTTTCTATTCCAGAATGCGACTGTGCCACTACATAGCACCGTCTCCTTAGTAACCTTTTCTCAGACCTTTATTTTTGATGACCTTGACATTTTCCAAATTGTACTCCTAAAAGAATTTTTTTTTTTTTTGACAGAGACTCATGTAGTTCACACTGGCCTTAAACTTGCTGTGCAGTCCAGGGTGATAAGTGCTGGGGTTACAGGCGTGTGCTGCCATGTGGGGTTTATGTGGTATTGGGAGTGGAACCTGGGACTTGTTAATGCTGAGCCACACTTCAGTCTTTGGAAGGAAATTACTGAGCTACATCCCAGGAGCAGGAAAGTGTGTCCCTCGTCCGTCTCCATGAGCACAGTGACTATATTAGAACTCTGCACAATAGAGATACCATTCCCCTATGTCATCGATCTTGTTTTAAAAATAGTTTTTTTTTTTTTTTTGGATTTTCGAGACAGGTTTCTCAAAGGCTTTGGTTCCTGTCCTGGAACTAGCTCTTCTAGACCAGGCTGGCCTCGAACTCCCAAAAAAATAGGCTTATTTTTTAAAAAATTATGTGTATTGGTGTTTGTGTGCATATATGCCTGGTGCCCACAGGGGCCAGAAGAGGGAATTGGCTCCCCTGGAACTGGAGTTACATATATAGGTGGTTGTGAGCCATGTGGGTGCTAGGAATTAAACCCAGGGCCTCTGGAAGAACCAATGCTCTTAACTTCTGAGCTGTGTCTCTCCTATGTGTTTCTTTGTTCCTTGATATTATCATGGACCCAGAGATCAGTTTTGTACTCTTGGTCATGCACCACTACTTGGTACGCATTGCTTCTGTTGGACGGCCCGGAGTGCTTTGTGTTGGTCGTGGGGATCCCTAGGACAGCCGTTATCATCATGGGCTCTCTTTCTGATGTTTGTGTTCTGCTTCAGGCCCTTTCTGGGTCAGTGGTATTAGAAACCAGGATCCAGCTGTGCTGGGATGCTCATCCACGCTGGGGTACGTGCTCTCGGGTTCTCTGTGTTAACAGAGAAGCAGATTGCATGGGTGTTACTACCTCTGTCTGGCGCATGTGTGCCCACGCCTTTCTGTGTCCATGGCGGTCAGACACGAGTTCATGGGTCTGTCTCCAATAACATTTTGAATACTTGTGTGCATATGTACATCCACATACATGTACTGCTATACACATGTGGAGGTAGGGCAGAGACCAGCTTGCTGGAGTTGTGTAGGACTCTGGGTCCAAACTCAGAGCCCCAGTTTTGACAGCAAGTGACTACCCACTGAGCCCACTCACCAGCTCCCAGCTTCTTTCCGTGAGCGTCTGGACCACTCTGGTCTTCCGTAGCTCATCCATTCCAGCAGTGAGAAAGCTGACTCCCCTGCTTGCCTTTCGTGTACTGGTTTTGGAGTATTTTTAGCCTCCTTTGTAGTTTAGTGAGGGCTGTTAAGTGTGCACTCAGTAGACCATGACCCACTCAAGGTAAAGGGGGATGGAGAGATGGCTCAATGGTTAGGGCTTGTGGTAGCTTTTCTTCCAGAGGACCTGAGTTTGGTCCCCAGCACCCACTGTTCACCACTGCCGGGGATCCAGCATGCTTCTGGTGGGGCGCACACATGTGGCATACGCACGCTCAGATACACACACGTAGGTTTAAAGAAAAATAACAATGCTTCTAGCTGTCTAGGAGTTTTCTCCGTCATTAATCCCATCGTGTTCTTGTGCTAATCTGCTTGCTGTCCTCCAAGCGCACAGCACTTTTCCCTAGGTCATTGACCTCCAAGTGTGACCCGCAAGGTGGTGTAGCTTTTTTTTTTTTTTCTTTTTTGTGTGTGGTGTGTGTGCGCACGCGTGTGTAAGTGCACTTGTGCTTGACTGTGTGTGGCTTCCTGAGGCCAGAGGTAAACCTTGGGTATCTCCCTCTATTGCTTTCCACCTTATATATGTGAGACATGGTCTGACTGAACCTGGAGCTGGCCGTTTGGCCATCGGGCCCCTGGTGTCTGCCTGTCTCCACCCTCGCCTGTGCTCTGGGCTGGTCCTCTCACACTCCTGCCTCTGGCTTTTTACATAGTGCTTTTTTTTTAATAGGTTGCTAAACTTTTGCAGGGGGCACTTTACCCTGGAGCTTGTTTTATTTTTTTGAGGTGGGGGTCTCAGCAGATCCGAGGTTGGCTTGTCAAGCAAGTGAGGGTGACCTTGAACTTCTGACCCTTCCTGCCTCTGCTTCCCCGTGCCGTGCTCTCTCCTGTTGTGAGATCTGAGACACGCCCGAAGTCAACTGTGTCCCCAGCGCACAGGAAGCCAGCCTCCCTGAGTCCAGTTTGCCCCTGCCAGAACCTAGTTCTGTTTTATCACTCAGTTTTCTCTAAATGGGACTGGAAAGGTCAGATGAATTTTGCTCACACAGTGCTCAGAGTGGTGTGCGACCATGAAAGTGTTTCCAAGTGTCATCCCTGATTAGATAGACAGCAGAGACGGGGAGTTCTGGCTGTGTTTGCTCTTGCCCCTCATAAGAGGGTGTGGAGACAGGTGTCCAGCCAGCTTGGTAAACTTTTATGTATGGCTGCCCAGAGCCGACTGGAATCTAGGAAGTGTGTGTGTGTGTGTGTGTGTGTGTGTGTGTGTGTGTGTGTGTGTGAGAGTTCACACACCTGTGTGTTCCTCCATTGCACAGTGGCTCAGCCTGCTGGACTGTTGGCCTTTGTGCTGTTGAAAGTGATTAGAAGCCCTAGCTTTGCTGGGAATCTGAGGGGAGAACCCCCCCTCGTTTCTAAGGGACTTTCTGTCAGTCTTTTGGTGGCTGTCCTTGTGGGGAAGAACCTGCTCTGGCTACTGCTGTTTTCAGGACATCTTTCTCTCAGAATATTCATTTATTTTAAGTTTTATATGTATTTCCATGTTTGGTATGTGCAAGTGAATATGGACGCCTGGGAGGCCAGCTGAGGGTTCCAGATCCCTGGCTCTTGGAGTTGGAAGCAGTTGTGAGCTGCTGGATATGGGTGTTCCCTGCAAGAGTGGTATGTGCTCTGGGTTACTACAACTTTTTTTTTTTTTTTTTAAATCGAGACAGGATTTCATTCTGTAGCCCAGGATGGCCTTGAATTCTTAGATCTGCTTGCCTCTGCTTCTGGAGTGCTGGGATAAAAGGAGTACACCACTATGTCTGGCTTATTATTATGATTGTTGCTATAAATATTTTGAGAGAAGCTTTGCAGATCAGGCAGGCCTTGAGCCACTTGAAGAATGCTGGGATTAAAGATGTGTGTGCTTTTAAGAAAGAGTTTCACATAACCCACACTGACCATGAATTTATAGTGTGTGGAAGGCTGGCCTTGAACTCTGGATGTCCCTGACTTCTGTCCCCAAGTGCTGGGATTACAAGGGCGCGCGACTGCACCCTGCCAGGGCACTCTTCTGACACAGTCACCCGAGTATCGTTCTTATTTCACAGCCCGAGCTTTGATCCCAGGGCACCGAGGTTCATAGAGTTGAAGTCTTTGTGGCCAGGATGTGACGTGGGTGATGTGTTGGCCACCAAGGCTTATTCCTCTTTCACCCCATTTATCTCTGAGGTTCCCAATGTGGTGATCCAGGCTGTGAACCCTCTTGTGGTTCTAAGTGTTTAGTGCTTCAGTCCCCAAAAGACAGAATCCTGTCTTTAAAAAAAAGATAAGTAATTAATTAACCCGGAAAGGGGGAGGAGGAAGAGAGATGCATGCGTGTACCAACCGCTGAGCGTGTGTCCTGTCTGCTTGCTCCTTTTCTGTTATGAACAGTACAAGCCTGTCTGGACCATTTTGGCAGGAGCAGTAGGATCTGGCAGGAAAGGGGTCCGTTGTCTCATGATGGTGACAGGAATGTCTGTCAAGTGGGTGTGGATGGCTCACCGACCTCAGGAACAGTAGGGCACATACGGGCCGTGTGTCTGTGGCTGCCCTTTGGCTACTGTCTAGACACTTGGACCCACCCTGGCTGTCTCCACAAGGGAAAGAACATTCTGCAGGAGATGAGGTGGGGCATTTGGAGAAGCTCAGGACGTTCATTTGGGGTTGGTTGTGGGGGCAGGGGGCAGACTCCAGCTGGCTCTGGGATCTCAGAGACGGATAGTGATTGGTGGAGCGGCCAGGGCTAGTGCGCTACCCCTCAGCCGCCTCTCTAGCCCCCAGTTGAAATGTTGTTTTGATGCATTTATTCTGGTGTGGGTGTCTTTGTGCTATAGGATATGTATGGAAGCCAGAGGACAGCATGTGAGACCTGGTTCTTCAACTCTGTGGACCCTAGGATCGAACTCAGGTCCTCAGGCTTGACAGCTAGCATCTTATCTTCTGAGCCATTTTCCCAGTTCAAGAACTTAACATGTAGCATAGGTTTTCCTCAAACCAGATGGAATCTTACTGCCTCAGATTCCCAAGTGTTAAGGCTTTGTTTTGTTTCTTTTTTTGAACTGAGGTGATTTTCTGTTGCCCAGACTAGTCTTGAACTGTGAGCCTAAGGGAGTAGCTGGGATAGCAGGCCATATGTCAGTCCACTTAGCTTGGACTTGGTGTTGTTTTGTTTTGTTTTTTTGAGACAGGGTTTCTCTGTATAACAGTCTTGGCTGTCCTGGAACTTGCTCTGTAGTCCAGTCTAGCCTCGTGGCCTCAAACTTACAGATACAGACAGAGTGCCCCCGCCCTGTGTGTATTTATTTATTGAATGTGTACACATGTTCCATTTTGTGTGTGTGTGTGTTTGTGTAGATCAGAGGACAACTTTTGGAAGTTGGTTTTCTCTTTATTCATTGTGTGGTCCTGAGGAAGGTTTGGTGGTGGTGGTGGTGGTGGTGGTGGTGGTGGTGTGTGTGTGTGAAGGCACCCACCGAGCCGTCTTAACAGAGCTAGTTCAGACTTCTCAAGTTCCATTCAGATACTCCGTCCGCGGGGCCTTTAGGCTCTCTGGATTCTATCAGCTGCTCTTCCCGTGTAATCACTTATTATTAATAGGCTAGTTCCCGAGTCTATTGCTTCCTTTATATCATCCCTGGCATTTTCCAGAGCTCTCACTTCTCAGGAGACAAAGCCTTCCTGCTTTCAAGATGTCAGGGTGACATTTGTGTCCGAGGGTGACAATTTGCTGAAAGTTATCCAGGCATAAATCACAAGCAGCATCCAGCTTCCAGGAGCGTTGGCACAGTGAAGGGTTCGTGAGTTCTTACCCGTGTCTGCACACAGTATCATCTGCACGCAGCATCCACACACAGTATCCGCACATTGCTTCGTTGGCTTCCATCTCGCTGCTCTGATCTGTGCTTTTCCATTTCACAGTCTTGGAAACTGAGACTCATGATGATGAATGAAGTGGCTAAGTAGGACGCAGGGGCCTGGTTTTGTCTTTTGCTTTAAACCCCCAAATCAAACCCCTTCAGGGCCAGCAGATATACCTGTGGTGGCTGCCAGCATGGGGGAAATAGAAGGGGGTTACTGGGTGGGTGTTCTACTTAGGGCTCAGGGCCAGGAATTGGGCTCCCGCGCGATGCCTGCTGGGATCACCCCACCCTTCTCTTGCAACGGCAGCTCAACTGCAAACCAGTTTCTCGAGGATGGTGCATGAACCCGTAAACTCCTGTCAAGGGGACAGAAATGGCCCACGGCTGTCATCTTGCATTCTCTGTGCAAGAATGGTCACAGCGTACTTCCTCGCAGGAGTTTAGCATTAAGTGTGTGAGTCAGACAAGGCCCGGCCTCATAGGCCGGAGACTGGAAGTCTGAAAAGCAGTCTGGTTCACTTCCCCACACGGAGGCTCCCCTGGTCAGGCCGCTTGCATCTCGATCCTGCTGCGTGTACATTTTGTGGGCATAATGGCGGTGTGCAGCTGTGCTGTGTCTGCCCTGTGTCACCAGCACGAGGGACCGGTCCCCTCGGAAACCAGGCACAGATGTAGCGGAAGCCCAACATACTAAAATCCCAAACAGTGTCCTTCTTCCTGAGACTTGCTTGGTTTGGATGTGTTTACAGAGCCAGGATGCTGGAGGATCTACAATTAGAACAATTTGCTAACTAGCCCCAGACCTTAATTAGCACAGAATCCTCTGTCTCTCTCTTGTATGTAAATTGAGACCTTCACAAAGAGATTGATTGTGAGCACGCGCTGTGCAGTGAGGTGAGGGACCCTCTGTCATTTTTCAAGAGTTCTCTAAGAAAACAGAACCATCAATACTTTGGAACCGCGGCTGCAGAAGCTCCCGGAGGTTTTCTTTTAAGAGACGTTAGTAGTTTGAACGGTCCTGACTCTGACATCCCTGAGATCCCAGGAAGTGCCAGCCTGCTGTGTGTAGGGACAAGTGTGCGTGAATGAGAGAACTCTCATATTGTCCCTCTCCGTAGTAAGGTCTAAAATATCTCAGAATGCCGAAGCCTTTTGATCACGACTTTCAGACTAGAAATTGCCTGCCTTCTCTTGGCGGGTGTTCGCTGCTGCGCATTTGTCCTGCTGGGTGTGCCCATTGGAGTTTCCCTTGTGTGTGTATGTGTGTCCATTTCTGTTCCCATACATAGTCATATGGGTGTGTAACACGCATGCATGTATGTGTGGAGGCAAACATTAGGTATCGCAGTCATTCTTCTCTTTCTTTTTTATTTTATTTTTCTTGAGACAGGGTTTCTTTGTGTAGCCCTGACTGTCCTGGAACTCACTCTCTAGACTAGGCTGGCCTGGAGCTTACAGAGACTCTCCTGCCTCAGCCTCCTGCGTGCTGGGATTAAAGGTGTGCACCACCACCGCCCAGCTCTTTCTCAAATTCTTTTTTTTTTTTCTTTGAGACAGGGTTTCTCTGTGGCTTTGGAGCCTGTCCTGGAACTAACTCTTGTAGACCAGGCTGGTCTCGAACTCACAGAGATTCGCCTGCGTCTGCCTCCCGAGTGCTGGGATTAAAGGCGCGCGCCACCACCGCCCAGCTTCTCAAATTCTTGTCTAAATTTGAAACTCACTCATGTATCCCTGGCATAGCACAATGGTCTTCAGACAGTGTTTTCAATTTTTTTTTTGTTATTTTTATTTTATTTTGTTTTTTGAGGCTCCTCTCTTGACATACAACCCCACCTGGCTTAGAACTGGAACTCCACCTCAGCCTCCTGCCTTGATGCTGCTGGGGTTACCAATGCGAGCCACTGCCCCTGGAGGATGGCTCCTGTGCTGACTGACTGAGAGCCAGCAGATGATAATGGGTGTGACATTTTCAGCACTCAGAGATATTTCGCTCTTGGAGCCTTGTCTGCCTTTGTTTTGGCTTCCGAGAAAGTAGATTTCGTTTTTAATTTTTTTTAAGTTACATTCTATGTGTTTGAGATTTGGGGCTGAGTCCTACTATGCTACCTGGGCTGGTCTCAGATTTGTGGACTCATAGCCCAAGCACTTTGTATATACCACATGAACTCTGGACATGGGATCCTACTGTCCTAAGCCTCCGAGTACCTGGGATTGTTCTGTCAGGCTGGGCAGAGAGCATGAGGTATTTGGGGGTGACGGTGGTAATGGTGATACTGGGGCCTCTGCATGCTAGGCAAACACTCTTATTACATTACCAACCCAGCTTGTGTAATTTTCTTGCTCCCACCTCCCAAGTGGCTGAGATATACAGGCCAACCCAGCCGGCCAGACCTCTGTTGTCTGTGAATGTCTGTCTTACTTCGTTAATTTCTTTGTTGATGGACATTACGTAATATCTGCTTCAGATGCTGCCTTGAGCATCCTGTGTGGAGTGTGTGTGTGTTCTTTCTGGGTGCAGAACCTGAAAGTAGGGTTGTGGGATATTGGCTGGTAACTGTGTTTGCTCCCTGCCACACCCCCCCTGATTGTCTTACTGTGCAGCCCTGACACCCGCAGACTCTGGCCCTGTCCTTCCTGCCAGGTCATTGCTCTCCCTCTCCCCTCTCTGCTTCCTTTTAGCAGTTGACCTTTCAAATCTCCTTGAGCCATTTTTAGTTCTAGGACCTTTGTGCATATTGGACTTTTTCCTTTCCAGACTTTTTTTTTTTAAGTTACATTTTATTTATTCTGTGTGTGCACATGTGAAAAACCAGGCAGCCGACTTGTGAAAGTTAGTTGTTCTCGCCTTCCACCTTATGGATCATCTGGATCATGGGGATTGAACTCAGGCTGGTGAGGCTTGGTGGCAAGGGCCTTTATCTGCTAAGCCATCCCTCTGCACCATCTCCTGACCCCCTCAAGGCTAAGGCCCAGCTGAGACTGAATCCTGCCTTTTGTTGTCTACCATCGTGCCTGCCCCCACCCGTACAGAATAGACTGAATGAATTGGACTTTGTCTAATGGCTGCAACGTCTGCCCTAGATCATGAAGCCAAAGCAGCTTTTCCACTGGAGATTGCCGTCTTTTCTAGCAAAATCTAGTGCCTGCGAGTAATTACTCGGCTTGGATAGCTGTGCCTGAAACGTTTGGTCTCGCTGCTTGCCTCTTCTCTCTTGTTTTTTTTTTTTTTTTTTCCTCCCCAGAGATCATTGGTGCTGTCTCCAAAACACAATCCAGTCTCTCTCTCTCTTCCTTAAGATGAGGCTCTGGAGCAAGGATTTAAGGCCTGCAGTGCCCAATACACTTGTCCCTCCTGTGTCCTCCCTGACTGCCACGAGGGCTCCTTACCAGCAGGGAACTCTCCTGCTCCTCCTTGTAACTCTTCCATGTTGCTTTCTGAGGACTGCGTTCCCCTTCCCTCACTTGTGTCCCCAGATACCAGGTTGCCTGTTGTGTCATGTGTGGGTTATGCCTCCCCCCCATTCCCCATCCTTTTGTTTACACCTGTACCTGTCTCTTGGTTTGCAAGAGACGTAGCTTAATGGCTGAACAGATGTTAAACTCTGGGTCCTGGGTTCAATTCCCAGCACTGTAAAACTTAACTTCCCTATAACCCCCCCAAAACATAAACAAAATCCAGATGAATTAGCAGTCTCCTGTAGGCTCCAAAGTCAAAACTGCCCTTGAAAGATCCCTAAATTACCTACCAAAGGAATCAGCTTTGATCAGAATTTATGTGTTTTAGAGAATTGATGATATCCAAGCCAGATGAATGGAACGAGAAAAGGCAGTCCAAATCCACATTCTCAGGCCTCAGCGCTCACTGTGCCGTGGAGTCCCTCAGGCACATGGGAGGAATGGGTACTTTCTCAAGTGTCCTGTCTGCCTATGGCAGCTTCTGATTATGTGTGTCTGTTGGGATTTGCATGAGGAGAATCATTTTTCTTTTCTCAGTAGCTCAAGCCACAGCTCAAGCCCCATGCCTTGTGCTCACAGGCTAAATACGGACTTGAGTGATGGACAGCGAGGTGCAGACAGGAGGCAGGCATCCACCGTCACTGTGGAAGGCTACGTTACTGTGCTGTGGCCACTGGGGATTAACAGACTCCTGAGCCCTGTGCTAGGTGTACAGGTGGAGACCAGGTCAGGGATGGCAGGGAACAGAGCAAGCTTCCGGTCAGTTTCTCTTGTGCTTCCTGTTAGAATGTCCTTTCCCCTTGACTTTCCAAGTTGGCAGGGCTTGGTTTACTGAGATCTTAAAAGTAGTTCCCAACCATGGGTGGCCTGGATTGAGTAGACCATTTCTGGCCCAGTAACAGGGGCTCTCCCTCCCATGGCCTGGCCTGATCCCCTCTGGACCTGGGGTCCCTCTCAGCAGCGCTAGTCCTCTGGGTTTCCTATGACCCTGCCTGCTAGTTATCCACCCACAGATCCTTAATCCTCGCTGCAGCTTGGGGATTGTCAGCCAGAATGGACAGGACTAACCTCAGCATTATGAAGGCCAAGGCGGCAGCATCATGAGTTCAAAACAAGGCTGGGATGTATAATTATGGAACCCCTGCTCAGTGGTGTGGCACACACCTTTAATCCCAGCACTCGGGGGCAGAGTGATCTACAGAGGGAATTCCAGGATTGGCTCCATAGCTACTGGGAAACCCTGTCTCGAAAAACCAAAAAAGAGGTGGGTGGGGGGCTATGATGGAACACCTGCCTTTATTTAAAAACAATTCTTTTTCAAAAGCCAGGCCTTTTATTGGGAGGCAGAGGCAGGTAGATTTTTATGAGTTTGAGGCAATCCTGACCTATACAGTAAGCTCCAGGCCGGCCAGAACATGAAACTCTGTCTCAAAAATAAACAAAACTTTTTTTTTTTCAAGATTGAAATTTACACTTTAAAATTACGTGTGCGTGCATGTGTCTGCGTGTGGGTATGTACACATGAATGTAGGTACCCGTGGAAGTCAGAGGAGCTGGAGTTACAAACGGTTATGAGTTGTGTGAGTTCTGGGAATCGAACCCAAGGCCTCTGAAAGAGCAGTCAGCGTCTAGCCACTAACCTATCTCTTCAGCCCCTTATCTCGGAGTTTCTTTAACCCCGTCTTGTGATTGCTTCTGGTCAGACATACATCTTGTGGGCACCCATCAATCAGGCTATGTGCCCCACACTGGGCCTGGCCTGCAGGGCAGCCACACTGAGACTGAGCTTGTGAGACAGATGGGTCAGTGCCTGACAAGTCCCAGAAATGACTGTCATGGAGCGTAAACACCCCCACAACACGGGGACTGTGATGAGGAGCCAGCAGGCTGGGGTGTCAGGGAAGGCCCCTGGAGGTGACATTCGAGTCACAGGCTAGAGTTAGCTACTGTGGAGAAGATTGAGTACAGAACATTCTAGATGGAGGGAGGAGCCAGCTGAGTGCCAAGGAAATGTGGCTAAGTGACAGGGAAGAAGGAGGTCAGGGACGGTTGGGGTTAAGGGGATTGGATAAGCAGAATTGAGCATAATGGCATGGGGTAGGAATGATCTCTCATTCCATAGCCCAGGATGGCCTAAAATTTCCTGTAGCCCAGGATGGCCTTAAGTTCATGAAGATCTCCTGACCTAGTCTTCTGAATGTTGGAATCACAGGTGTGAGCCATGCCGGCTTTAGGTTTGACATTCTGAATGAATAATTAGAAGCTGAATCTCAGAGAGATGAAAGTCACAGGCTGCCTGAGGTGAGACTTCTTGCTGGCCTGTTCTCTCTGCAAGAGCCTCTGAATGTGCAAGAGCGCACACAGGAGGACCACTGGCTGACACAGTGAGGGAGGAGCACACATCCAGGGGAGCACTGGCTGGCACAGTGAGGGAGGAGCACACATCCAGAGGAGCACTGGCTGACACAGTATGGGACATAGGAGAGTTTCAAGCAGGCTAGGAAATCAGTCAAGTCCCGAGCCTGGAGGGGTTTGGAGTCTGGTTTTGTGGTACCGTGCCAGCCAGAGAGGTTTTACCAGTCAGGTAGGCTGTGGCAAGCCATGGTGGGGCACAGCAAGTTTTGGGGAACCTGGGTTTGAGATTTCTGAGTCTTTTCCCTGGCTCATAGTACTGCCATTGGTCATTCTCTGTGCATTTGCTTACTGTGCCCATGTCACACATGTAGACCCCAGTAGCTACAGTTGAATTCAGGCTTAGAGAGATCAACCCGGCTCTTGGATTCAAAGCTCTACCAGGTGGCAGAGTCCCCCCCCCCCCCCCCAGCGTGCCATGTGCTGTGGCAGTGTTGACGTGTGGCCAAAGCATGGCCATGGCAATCAGAACCTCCCCTAGGCCTCCAGGGTTGTCTTGGGAAGGAGGGTGTTGGAATGGCACCTGGCTGCGGTGCAGGCTAGGGTGGCTTGCATTATGTAAATGAGTTCCTACCTCATGAGATTCATGGGTCTCCCACTTCCTTTCCTGAATTGAACTATATCAGCACTACCACTGACCCAAGTACTGGCTCTGTGGGAATCTCCCTTCCCCACCCCTCCCCCCATTGCCACACACACACACACACACACACACACACACACACACACAGGGTTTCTCTGTGTAACCACCTTGGCTGTCCTGGAACTCTCTGTAGACCAGGCTGGCCTTGAACTCACAGATCTGCCTGCCTCTGCCTCTGTATTCCCTGTAACCTATTAAAAAAAGGCTTGGGGAGGTAGGTTAGTGAGTAAAGTGCCTGTCACAAAGGTGCCACCACCGCCCAGTTCTGGGTTTGATTCCCAGCAGCCACATGGTGGCTCACAACTATTTATAACTTTAGTTCCAAGGGGTCCAGTGTCCTCTTCCGGCCACTTGTGGGTACCAGGCATGCATATGGTATATGTGCCTCCCTCCCCCAATTACTATAAATAAAATTTAAAAAGCAGCCTTTGCTTAAAATGAGCTACTTTGAGGAAGAAAGAGAAATTGCTCCCTGGCCCTGCCCTCTCTCTAGCCTGTATTCATGGCCCCTGGTCTTTCTCCTGCCCATCAGGGACAGTTTGTCCTCTGGGCTCCAGTTACCGTATCCATAAAGTGGACACACTCAGTCTGGCAGAGTTGTGGTGAGTTGATAAATATCTTTGGCACAGCACTCCCAAATAGTAAGTGTTCAGTGGCTATTGCTACTATTGTGCCTGTCTGGCTGCACTCTGGAGAGACCAGAGCCTTCATTTTCCTGGTTGTCCCACTGACTTTACTGGCTGCTGTAGACGGCGCCAAGGCTCATGGGTAGCTCACTGGAAGGTTTCAGGTAGCAGGGCTTCCCAGCTTCAGCAGTGCTGAGTGCCTTGGATCCAGTCCCTCTGTCTTGGTGACTGTCTTGAAGGATGTCCTTGACCCTTTGTGACAAGCAAAAATGTCTCTAGGTTCTGTCAAGTCAACCCTTTGAGAGCCACTGCCTTACACTCTTGGACACCTGAACTTCTTGGAAATGACACCTAATTGCTGGTGTTCCTTGCCTCCTTCTACTCCATGCTGAGGATGCAAATGTGGCCCTCACCACTATGGTGAGTGTTCCATATTGTCGCCATATTCCCTGTAGCTAGTAAAAGAATATATCATGGGGTTGGAGAGATGGCTCAGTGATTAAGAGCACTGGTTGTTCTTCCGCAGGTTCTAAGTTCAATTCCCAGTAGTACCTATATGGCGGCTCACTGTCCTCTATAATAAGATATTATGCCTTCTTCTGGCATGCATGCAGATGTCCATACCTAAATACATCTTTAAAAATTCATTGCAACGGCTGGGGAGGTGGCCTGTAGGTAAAGTGCTTGTGGCACAATCCTGAGGACTTGAGTTCAGATCCCCAGGACTGTGTGATGCTGGGAACTGTTGGTGCTACAAGGAGGTTGTTCCTGCTGTGAGGTGGGAGTGAGGAGGGAGGCAGAGACTGGAGAATCCTGAAGCTTCTAAGTAGTTTGGCACACACAGTAGCAAACAAGAGACACAACCTGAAACAAGTGGAGTGTGAGATTCTACACATGCACAGACACATACACACACCACCACACACGCATGCACACACACACACCACCACATGCATACACGCACACACACACATCCCACAAATAGCCAAGTGTGCAAACACAATTAGACAAGCCAAATCCCCATTTTCTGGTTTAAGTGTCCCTCCAGGCCACAACCTCAGGGTCCCTGTGGCCCCTGTGTTGCACTCCCCTAAGTACCTGACCTTTCCAGTAGGATTTCCTACCGCCCTCACCCAGGGGATTCCTGCAGTCCTTTGTCGGGCTGCCCCTCCCTGCTGCTTCCTGTGTTTGGCTGCCCCAAGCCGTGCTGCAGGGCAGGCCTCACCCTGCCAGCTCGAGGGAAGGCCAGCTTCCCTCTCACCAGGGTTCTCATCTCTAGTCACGTTGCGCAGAGAAGAGAAGGCGAGCTGCCTGGAAGGCCTGTCTCTTCCCCTTGTTTTCTGGCATTTTCCTTGTCATCTTTAGGGTGACTCTTGAAGGCTGAACCCTCCGTGCTTTGGGGAGCAGGGCCTGGTTCCCAGAAGCCCTGCTTTCTCCATCTGCCCCTTTTCTGGGGTAACTTTATTTCCCTTTTTTACTCCCAGTCCATCAGTTCACTTCTCAGCCTCAGCTGCTGCGACACAGAGGTCGTCTTTTGTGTCTGAACAGCACTCCATCGCTGCGGTCCTCCCACTGCAGCCTGCAAGCCACAGGCAAGCCCGTGGGGGTGCGGTGCTGTGGGGGGAGGTGAGGGGGGGGAATGAGGGATGAATGTGCAGCTGGGTCCCTGTTCCAGAGCCAGCAGTGTTGGGAGGGCCAAAGGAAGGACCTGAACGGCAGGGCGCTCACGCTGGAGGCAGCCTCAGGACTAGGAGGCTGCGGTGGGGATGCCAGGCCCACCTTTCCTCTCCTACTGTTGGAAGGAGCTTGACATTTTCCTGTCAGGAAAGCACCAGGGTCCTGCAGCAGCCGAGGATGAGGAAGGCCCAGGCTACGGTCACTGTTCTGGTGATTGAGGGCTAAACACAATCATCTGGTGGCCTCTTTTCTTGGATGGTAGCAATTTCTGTCCTGCTTGGTCTTTTTGGTGGTTTGCCTTTTCCATATTGATTTGGTGCCTAGAGAGGGTGGAGGCCAGCCTAGGCATGTATCTGCTAGCTTCTCCCGTGACCCAGGGAGCCTCACGGCTAGAGGGAAATGGAAACACCTAATAAAAAAATATTAAGAGCATGTTCAAAATGCAAGCCACCTCCCTTCTCCCACAGCCACCCTGTCCTCAGAACCGTAGCGATTGCGTGTATTTATTCCCATCTACCATAATAAATGGCTCTTGGGTGCAGCGCGTGGACCACTTCCTGCATAGCTGTGCTACTGTCGAGGGTGATGAATTAGATCCAAAGCCTGAGGACACCAGGCAAGGCTCTGCCTGCCCTGTTGCAAAGGTGTCCTTGTGCTGCTGGGCAATCTAATGTGTCTAAGATCAGAGCTGGCCTGAAAAGTGGTGACTCTCAACTTGTGCTCTCTGCTTCCTCCTCCCCTTGGGAGAGGCCGCCGACGAGCCGGAAGCAGGAATGTCTGCCGGGAGCTTGCCTCTGTCCTCTTTTGGAACAGAGGGGCTAGGCTCTCTGAGTGACCAAGCTGCCTCTATGGCAGGTAAGTACCTACCTTCTCTGCCATCTGGACCTCACTTCCTGGTGTGGAGGCCTTCAGGTGAAGTGACATTTTGTCCTAAGTTGAGAGTGACCTTTCTCCCTCTTCCCACTTCCTGGTTCTGGCTGAGAAGCTGCTAGGCCCTGCTTCCTACTGAGGCTGAGTGCCTTTGGCTCCAGCGCTGGCAGGCCCATACAGGCTGGTCTCTGAGGGCCTGCCTACCTAAGCCGTGCTCCCTGTGAGAGTGAGGATCGTTAAAGGGGCCCTGGCCGCGCACAGGGTACCCCCCCCCACGACATCCTTTGCTAGAGGTCCAGTTTCGCCCTTGCCCCCCTCTTTGCATCTGTTTTCTGCTCTCTGCTAGGAGGAAGTTCTGGGCTTTTGTTTCTTTATGATGTAATTACCCAGTGGGGAGCGCCAGGGATTCCTGGGGAGGGAGGCCCTTTTGGGTACCTGCTCTCTGGCTTTTGGAATAGCTTTGGAAATGATTAACGAGGGGCTTGCTTTGCCACTTCTGGGAGAGCTGGCCGCGGGTGGTCCTGTTTGAAGCCGGCAGCACCGAGGCTGGTAGTGACTAGGAGTGCTGCCTCTGCCAGCCCTGGGTGCTCCAGCTGCTGCTGACCCAGAGGGCTCCGCGGTGTCCAGGACCGCGCCAGTGTGTGCAGAGCAGTTGCAGTCACGGCCAGGACTCATTTTGCTTGCCTCTTGCTAGAGGCCATCTTTTCATTATTTTTCAACCCATAGGATTGATTTAGGATGCTCTTTGGAAGAGAGCTAACTCCCTTTAAACTAGGTAGTGATGGGAGAGGAGGAGGGAGGAATATGGAGAATCTTTGTTTCTTATGAAAGAACCAGGAGCTGGAGAGAGATGGCTTGTTGGATAAGAGTCGGTGCTAGGAATTAAACCTAGGTTCTCTTGAAGAGCCGACCAGGGCTTAACCGCTGAGCTCTCGTTCCAGCTCCCTTTTTACCTTTTTTCTTTTTATTTTGAAAACGTTGTTTATTGGCGTGGGGCCAGCCTGTGCTGTCACCTCTGTCCCCCTGCTCTTTGCACCTGGGCACCAGTGGCCTGGCTCTCTGCATCATTAAGGAAATCCAACACCCACAAAAACACACAAAGCTCCCACCTCTAAGCTTGGTGGCCCCTTTCCCCAGGGAAGAATAGCTTCCCGTGAGTTGTGTCGTGGCATAGACCCCGGAGAGCCCTCACTCAGGCTCTGGACGTGGGTGGGTGTGGGTGGTGCCTGGGGTGGCAGGTTGCCAGGCCGAGGTGGAGATGAGAAGTGGGTTTGGGGGGGATGGGGTTCAGGAGTCTCTAATCTGTAGCACAGGGTAGGTTCTGATGCAGCCTGGGGGTGTGTGGGGGTGGGGTGGGTGGGGGAGTGCTCCCAGAGACTGCCTTAGAGACGATGGCCTCCTCTGTGAGACTCTGCTGGGGGCCTTCCTGTCCCTTTGTCTCCACCTGCAGTTGAAAGAGCTCTGAACCCCAGCCAGCCGCCCTCCCCTATCCCCCATCTGAGGACTGTACTCCTTGGGTGCAAAGACCTTGTCCCACAGTAGTGGGAAATGGAGTCACTCTACTGCCTGGGTTCAAATCCTGACCCCAACAGTTGGTAATAGCTGCACTGTCTTGGGTAAGTGGGAAATAAATTCAAAGCAGTTTGAACAGGGCCTCACTTGTGGCCAGGTTATCTTGAGGTGAAGTGTCCCTTAAGTCAAAGGACACGCAGGAACTGCTGAGCACGGTTATTTCTGGAGGTTCACAGGACGAGCTCTGGAAGGATTACATCACATGCTTAGCTCTTAATACCCAGGAGAACGCTTACTGAGTCTTCAGGGAAATGTCACAAGGAGGGTAGGCTTCTGGTGCCTGCTTCACTCCAGGCTGTGTTCCTGAGTCACTGCGCACATGTCTCCTCCACAAGGCAGCCCTGCTCCCTCACCCACGTTAACACATTCAGAGCCAGACGTATTTTGAGGGGCGGGGATTGAAGGCAGGAAGTTGGCACAGGGCCAGTAGGGCCAGCCTAGTAGAATCCTACTAATTCAGAGAAGGTGAAGAAAAAGACCAAAACAACGCCCTCTTGGATGCAAGGCGGACCATTTCTCAGGGAGATAGCCTGCGGTGGCTGTGTGTCGCCACTCCAAAGTTATGGATGAGATATGCTTAGCAGAATAGCCTGGTCAGAATCAAGTCATTAGAGAAGAACAACTCTGACTCAGCTTTTTGGAAGAGTTCCTTATGGTGACTTCATTACCATGACGACAGCTGGGTTACTTCCCTTCATTGTACAGTCACCGGATGCCGAGTTCTCGATGGAGCAGGGAGGTGTTTAAGCTGCAGGGCTGGCCTGCCGTTTGGTTTGGTATTCTGAAGAATAAGTCTAATGGCATCTTCTGATTTTTCTTGCTAAGAGTCTTTTTGGAAAACTCTTCCTTGAGGGCAGCTGGACGTTTAGCTCCTATATACACAGCTGCTGGGCTTCCCTAAGCCCCAGGGAGAGCCAGTGGTTTATAACAGCAAATAGAATTGAGGCCATCTGTTTGCCTGAGACAGGATCTAACTCTTTAGCTCTAGATGGCTTGGAACTTGCTCTGTAGACCAGGCTAGCCTCGAACTCACAAAAGGTCTGCCTGCCTCTTTCTTTGAGTGTTGGGGTTAAAGGTGCAGGCCACCATGCCCAGCTTGAATTGAGGTTTTATGGTTTGCTGAGACAAGGTTTGAATGCTCAGACCTCGGTGATGGTGAGACAGACCAAATGCAATTCGGTGTCCCTTTTGTCCCCTGGTAGGCTGGGACAAAACTCCCTTGTCAGGTATAGATTGCTCCCCCTCCTCCCGCCCCATTCATTTTCATGTATGCAAACTTACACAGCTCAGGAGCGCAGATTTAGGGTACCCTAAATTTCATGGTCTGATGTGGAAGCAGTTTCATGGGGTTTTTCATAGTTCCACAGAACAAAGTCATAGATTGAGGTAAGTTGAGCGTACATCAGCGGAGACATCAGAGAGGCAGGCGGGTGCAGAGAGATGGGGAAGCTCTCCTATAGGCCACAGATGCTGTCTTCTGACGTTCTCACTCGGGGGTTGGTGTGAGTTAGCGGTTGCCACATTAATAGACTGGAAAAGGTTTTTCTCTATTGGCCACAGGCTGTTAGTTTTGACAGAGAGGTGGCCAGGGAATGGTGAAATGGCTTGAACTAGCCCAGGATAAGATGGTCAGCCTGTGGACTTGCATCATTCCAACCTCTCCACATCACTGTTTCCAATCAGTCTGTGCAGACAGGGTTTCTTTTCAGGAGCTCTCGTTCACATGTATATACCACAGGGCACGGCTCCAGGAGCTGGTACCACCGAGAGCAGCCGTGGGAGCTGGTACCACAGAGCATAACCCCAAGAGCTGGTTTTCTCCTTCTCCCCTGTGGGTCCCTGGGATGGAAGTCAGGTTTCATGCTTGGCAGCAAGTGCCTCTATCTGACTGCAACTCTGTTCTTTTGGACAGCTCTGTGAAAGTCACGTTGGTTTACCGCCCCCAAGTCCAGGAAACTGTATACAGGGGGTGGCAGCATGTACTTCCTGGATCTTTGAGGTGTTCACCTGGAGCCATTTGAGGACTGCTGGCTGCCATCTCTCTCTTTCCCATATTGCAAATGGGGCCCTGAGAGGAGGCTTGGGGTCCTTTCCCATCTAATCATGGAGTCCCGTAGCAGTGTAATCTATGGGATTTCCTATGTGTGCGGGGCTGACACTTGCGCCGCTCCCCCCATCTCAAGCATGTGTATACACTGCAGCCTCTCAAACCAGGGATCCCAGCCCTTCCCCATAATGGCTGCTGATTCCATGGGTTCCAGGTGAGGCCCAGTGGTTTGCATGTTTTTTGCATATTTTAAGTGCTGCTGGTCATAAGAACCATAGCCCCCTAGGGGTTCTGGGGCATGAATACCAGACCACCTTAACCTGTCTGAGCCTTGTCCCTGAGGCTGCACTGCCCTGGTCCAAGGTGCCCTACCCCTTTCCTGGTGGGCTGTTTTTGTTGTCAGTTCTTGGGACTCTTAATGGGGCTGAGTTTGGCTGAGGGCTGAGGTGTTTCCAAAGCCAGCTCAGAAACCCAGAGACACCCTAGAAACTGCCTCTTGTCTCCCATTGGCAAATCTTCTCTCAACCTAACCTCTAGTGGGGATTCTGTAAGCCCCGCCTTCGTCTGGTCAGTTTCTGGTTTGGATTGGCCAGAGCATCATTTCTTTTGAGACATATTCTTGTGAGCTCCAGTCCCCTGCATTAAGTACTTAGGCTCTGACACTTGAGCGGAGTTAATGGCGTGTGTTAGATCCGTGTAGAACAAACCCCAAACTCCTTCTTGAGGCCTTCGTGCCCTCGGCATCCCCCCCCCCCCCCCCCCTATCCATCTGTGACTTCTGTCTGGAATGCCTGCCTCTTTTACTCATTATTGCCTTTTGCCTGCACCTGCTGCTTTTCATGTGAAATTGAGCCCTCTAAATCCCTTTCATTTCCCGTACTTTGATAAAGTCATCTGGGTACATGATGAATACGGTACACTAGGGTATACGTTGAAAAATAATCCCTTTCCACAGTCCCTCCTCGTGAGCCCCCGCCCCCAACCTAGCTGGACTTTGGCGTTTACCCTGGGGCAGTCTTAAGTGTTTTGCCTCCTTTTGGGGAGGGATGTATTAGCCTCCTAGTGGCACTAGATATGTTGTTTGGTGACTGAACCTGGGCTGGAGATGGTCAAGCGTCAGTCCATGGCAAGACGCTCTGGTGCTGTTGCTGGGGTTGGCCCTGGAGGCTTGTGCCTGCTGGTCAAGTGCTTTGCCACTAAATGGCACCCAGTGGGGGAGGGGTTGAGATTGTGTAACACTCTGTTAGCCAGCCTGGTCTGGGACTTGGCAGTCCTACTCTTCTTTCGTGTGTGTGTGTGTGTGTGTGTGTGTGTGTGTGTGTGTGATAGGTTTGTGTTGAGGTATGAGAACAGCCTTGGGCGTCAGCTCTCTCCTTCTGCCTTGTCTGAGAGAGTCTCTTGTTTACTATAGTATACAGCAGACTAGCTGGCTGGCCCTGGACCCTATGGGATCCTCCTGCCTGCTTTACATCTTGCTGAAGGAGTTCTGGGATTCTAGATTCGAGTGACCCTGTCTAACTTTACCTGGCTTCTAGGCCCTGAGCCTCCTGCTTGCATGGCAAGCACTTTACCTATTTATCCGTCTCCATAACTGCACCACAACATTTTGAGACAGGGCCTAGTTCACTGGCCTAGAACTTACTATGGCAACCAGACTGGCTTCAAACTCACAGGCCTCTTGGCCGTGTTCAACGTTCTTCTTTTAAAGATATGTGTTTTTCCTACAAGTGTGTCTGTGTACCCTGCGTGTGCAGTTCCTACAGAGGCCAGAAGGTGGCACTGGATCACATGACAACAGAGTTACAAATGGATGTGGTCCACCATGTTGGAGCCGGGAATTGAACCCAGGTTTTCTGGAAGAGCAGCCAGGGCTGAGCCCTCTCTCCATTCTGCACTCAGTGTTCCATTGTTTGGCTGCCATACATTAAACCACTTCTCTTGGTGGTCACTAGTCATGGCAGTAAAGGGCAGAGTTGAGACGGAACATCTGACATCCTGTGCTCTGGGGTCCTTTTCTGCTTCTGTGACTTCAGTCCCTCAGGGTACACCCTGTCCCCAAGCTAACCCTCAATCAAGCACGAGCAGGCTGTGACTCTTAAGGGGAATTATGTGTAGATGGAGGTGGAAAGATGGCAGGCTGAGTATAGAACCAAGGGCAGCTAGCCTGGAGTGGGGTGGTACTTCTTAAGGTGGGCACCAGTGAGTGTTCTTTGTCTTGATGCCTTTGGAGGAGGTGGTGGTTGGGTGGGGCGTGAGAACTTTCCTGGGAGAGGGGCTGTCTTAGCTGAATGAATGTATAAGCTTTGGTGGCTCTATTTCCTTAGAGTGTTTTTCTGCGCGCCTTGATTTTGCTGTTGGGCGTGGTGGTATGGAGAAGTGTTTCTTGGTTGTAGGAGCAACATCTCTGCCTGTGTGACTACTTCTTATAACTTGATTTTCTTGTTGCTATGACCAAATATGTGACAAGCAACTTAAGGAAGGTAAGGTTTATTTTGGCTTCCATCTTGAGGGGATATATAGTCCACCATCTTAGGAGGTCCGGTGGTAGGCGGCTTCATCTGTGGTGGTGGGGGTGTGCAGTTGGGCTCCTCAAGTCTACTCACCTTCTGAACAGGAAATAGAAAGCTGACAGGAAGCAGGGCCTAGCTCAAAAATGTCAAATTCACACCTAGTGACCCATGTCCTCTGATGAGGCTCCGTCTCCTAAATATACCGCGGCTCCCATAATGTTGCCATCAGCTGGTTGCCAAGAGTTGAAATACATGAGCCTGAGGAGGTTTTTCACGATCAGACCACGGTCATGGCCTTGTCATCAGGGCAGCGATAGCGAAGGGGGTTTTGTTTAAATAGTTGATGTCTTTCCATGTGAAGATAGTTGATCAGCTACACAGCTGTAGCACGTGCCATCAGGGTCTATGGCGTTGCTCTGTTGCCTTGTTTTAAGAGAAGCCAAAGATCTAGATGTTTTGAGGCTTCCCCTTTTGTGTTCTTTGGCACCAAGTTAAGAGTTTCCATAAATGTTACGTAGGCTGAAGAAAGACCCATTGACCTGAAGGAGGAGACAGGTAGAGTCTAGGTGGGAAATTCTGACATGTCACTCGGAGTTTGGGGACAGGGTGACTGTGACTGTCACCTCCATGCCCTCTCCAAGTGACCCAGGTCTCCTTGACAGCTTTTCAAACATGGTCTTCTCTGTCTTTTTCAGATCCTGGCTCTACAGAGCGAACGGCTCAGAAACGGAAGTTCCCCAGCCCTCCACATTCCTCCAATGGCCATTCGCCCCAAGACTCCTCCACAAGCCCCATTAAAAAGAAAAAGAAACCCGGCTTACTGAACAGTAGCAATAAGGAGCAGGTAAAAGAGCCACCGCGAGTGGCTTCGGTACCGGTGGGATGGGGGCCAGGCAGCAGTGGTGCCGCTTGGGTTCGTGGCATCGATGTAGCAGGTGGCCTAGCGCTAACTGTCATTCCGTAACGGGCAGCTCAGAGGAGGCTTGTGCAGTTTTTTTCAGCAGGGTTTCAGATCTGTTTTGGGGACAGGGGATAGATGGAGCTGTGAGCCAGACTTGGGGGTGGGGGTGGTCATTGTTTTTGGAACAGGCTGGAGTTTTTGGTGGTCTCCCAGTTTTCCTTCTCTCTGGGCTAAGACAGGGGACTGCGTGCCTAAGACCATTTTCTCATCTGTAAAATGTTGGTCAGCGGGGGAGAGACAGTGCCGAGTCTAGCTTTGGTCATGTGTCACTGTCCCTTTTCTCTGCACTGCAGACCCGCCCTCCTGGCAGCCAGCAATGTCAGCTGCATGGAAAAGGCTGTCCTCTCGGATTTTATGTAAAGGATCTTCTAGCTTTCCATCCTCTGGTGCAGGCTAGGTAGTCTGTGGATGTGAACTGATGAGAGGCCCCGAGAATGGACTGGGTAGGGTGTCTGTCCCCTCTGTGACTGTGAGGCCTTCAGTGCCGGTTCTTCCATCCGTTCTGTTTTATCAAGGTCTGGAGTGGGCTCTGGGGAGCAGGGGTCGAATTAAGCAAGGTCGCTGCTTTTCCGGGAAGAGGGCTCACAACGGTTAAATGCCTGAGGCCTCACGTATGTGTTTCTGAGCGTAAATCTATTTTCACTCTCGAAATTATATAGCGAGTGCGGCCAGCTCAACCTTGGCTTTGCGGCTTTGGGCAGTTAACCTCTTGTGTGCGATTAGCTTTCTTATTCCCAAGATGAGGATGGTGCTGCTGTCCAGTCCACACGGCTGCTCGGAGCACTGATTGAATGCCATTAATTAATGATGCAAACAGGGTGACAGAATTTGAAAAAGAAGTCTGAT
Organism: Alexandromys fortis; assembly: GCF_014885135.2. Classification (NCBI taxonomy): domain Eukaryota; kingdom Metazoa; phylum Chordata; class Mammalia; order Rodentia; family Cricetidae; genus Alexandromys; species Alexandromys fortis. The sequence continues at coordinate 2,111,625 of NW_026067952.1, forward strand.
TCTAGCAATCTTTTTCTTTCTTTTTTTCCCCCTCCTTCTTTTGTAACCCTGGTTGGCCTGGGACTCTGGCTCTAGCAAACTTAAGGTCTCTGCACATACCCCCCCCCCCCCCCCCCCCCCCCCCCCCCAGTATCTGAAAAAGCATTGTAGACCCACAGTGTCTGACATGGAAGCCATAAACCATGCGTGGCTCTCTTGGGCAAGAGTGACTGAGAAACTGAGTTTTTCATTCTGTTAGAAGGCACAGATATTATCATTTTGGAAGGGCTGTAACTGTCTCTGGTAAACGGGAGTGCAGAGGTGTTCTCTCTTCAGGGTCTCAGGGCAAGTGGGGTTAGCTTTGCTTGTCTGGCTGGTAAATTCTGGCCCCTGTCACCTGGGAGCCATTATAACTAGTAGGAGTGAAGACTCAAAAAGAAACATAGGGGTCATGGCTCAGTTTGTAAAGCATTTGTTGTACAAGCTTGAGGACCTGACTTGCGTTTGAGAAAGCCTAGAACCCATGTAAAAATGCCCAGTGTTTGCTTGTAATCCCAGTGGTGGGGAGGTGGGTACAGGGGAATCCCTGGAGCTCCCTGGTCGGCGAGGCTAGCCTACTTAGTGAGTAGACTGTCTTAAGGAAGTGGAGGGCCTTCTTAAAGGATGACACCTGAGGTCATCATTGTCACCTCTGGCCTCCACACAGTCATGAGCTTACGCGTGTGTGTCCTTGTGTCTCTGAGAACCGGCTGACTTTCTGCTAGTGGGTCCATGTGAACATTCTTTCCTCCCTTCCTTACCCACATGTTTTCTCAGCCAGGCTGTGGCCGTCCACACCTGACATTCTAGCACTTGGGAAGCTGAGGTTAAAAGTATCAGAGTTCAAGGCTATCCGAGTCCCATGGGAAATTAGAGGCCATCCTAGGCTTCATAGTGAGTTAGTGGCCAGCCGAGGCTATCTACCTAGCAAGGCCTAGTCTTATATAAGCAAATAGCGGAAGCCACAGTCCACGGCCCATCTCCAAACTCGCCCACTTCAGCCGTGTTTCAGGTTCACGTGGGTGGTAATTGCCTGTAACTCTGTCACTTGTCTATCATTGGCCTCATAGACGCCAGCGTCGTGCATCGCTCAGGGTTTGACAGAGAGTGGGACTCCTCCATGGCTTGGGTATGGGAGCAGAGGGGCGAGGGTGAGGAGACAAAGGAACTGACCTTGCCTCTAGGCCTCTAGGGATTTGTCTGCAGGGTTGCAGAAGAAAGACCCTCGCTCTACTCCAGGGTACGTGACCTAGCTCCCAGCATCTTGGACACTCACTGCTTAATCAGGTCACACAGAGGCTTTCTCTTGGAGCTCCAGTTAGATCTTCAAGAGGGCTTTGGGTATGTATTGTCTATGGTTGATTGACGGGGAGGTTCTACTCACGAGGCAGAAAGAAGAGTCCTTGCCCTTTGAATCCTTGGTTGTTTCTAGCATATGGCATTAGCAGAAAGGGCCAATTTTCACGCACGCTATCAAGGGGATCACCAATCCCCATGGTGTAATGATTAACACTCTGGACTCTGAATCCAGCCATCCGAGTTCGTGTCTCCGTGGAACCTGTTCCTTGAGGAAGAGACCTGGTCAGTCATCCTCATCCACTTAGATCATGAAACTCAATATAAACGAGTTGCCCGAGAATGCTTCAGCATTGCCAGGAGCGTGTTTCACCCTTTTCACTGTCAGGGGGATCACAGATCCTTACTTATTTAGAGATAGAGTCTCGTTATGTAGCCCTGGCTGACTTGGAACTCATTATATAGACTCATTATGGCTTCATGCTCACAGACACCCCGTTCCCCCTCCCCCGTCTCTGTCTCTGTCTCTGGAGTGCTGGAGTTAAAGTGTGCGCCACCATGCCTGACATACATTTATCCATCCACTCATCTATCTATCTATCTATCTATCTATCTATCTATCTATCTATCTATCTATCGGGTTTCTCTGTGTAGCTTTGGAGCTTGTTCTGGAACTTGCTCTGTAGACCAGGCTGGTCTCAAACTCCCAGCGATCTGCCTGCCTCTGCCTCCGGGATTAAAGGCATGAGCCACATTACCACCTAGCCATGCCTGACTTTTTAAAAGATTTATTTATTATTTTTAAAGTTTATGTTATGTGTGTTTGCTTGCATGAGTTTATGTGCATCGTGTATGTGCAGGGGCTCTTCGAGGTCAGATTTCTTGCAATTGGAGTGGTACAAAGTGTGTGCAGCCATGTAGGTGCTGGAGTCCTGCTGGCCTGTTCAACCCTGCTACTTACTAGCCTTAAAGATTTATTTCTTTTCATTTTATCTGTATGAGTTCTGCCTGTATAGATATATACATACCCCACTTGTGTATAGTGCCCATAGAGGCCGGAAGAAAGGTGAGGGATGCCCTGGAACTTGAGTTAAAATTGTGAGTGCTGGGTGCTGGGAATTGAACCCAGGCTCTCCCTAAGAGCAGTTAGTGCTCTTAACCACTGAGCCATCCCTCCAGCCCTTTGCTTATTATTCTTAGAGAATCTGGACTAGACAACATCTGCCAGGTGTAGTGTGGATGAGAACATTCCTGGAGTGAGTGAATAGGCCTTTTCCATTTTCTTGTTAAGCTGACCTGGGGCAGGAGCCAGGGAATAAAAAACATTTACTTGTAACCTGCAATTATCCCCTTGTCGCGCGGGCTGTGCGCTTTGCTGGAGGCCGGTTACATACTTTGTGCGCGTGGGAAAGAGAAATCAGAATTCATTTTACCTGAAATTGTTGGCTTTTCCTTTTAAAACCGCCACATTTGTTACCAGGTTGTTCTTTCTTTCTTTTCTTTTCTTTCTTTCTTTCTTTCTTTCTTTCTTTCTTTCTTTCTTTCTTTCTTTCTTTCTTTCTTTCTTTCTCTTTTTTCTTTTTTAAGCAGAAAACAGAAACAGCCTATTAGGGGAACATGATTGACAGGGTGACTGTCTCTGCAGCCACTGATGCTCGTGGGGGTGGGGGGAGGGTCCCTGAAGAGAGCAGAGTCACTTGGTTGTCCCTTTGGTCCTGAGGATATCCACTTGGGGCGAGGCAGATAGGAGCCTGGGGGAAACTGAGCCATTAAAGAAACAAAAGCAATAGTAGAAATGCCCGGTTGGGTCCAGTGGACCCTCGTGTCATATTAGGTTACCCTGAGTTTTGGCTTTACTCTTCTGTTATTGAGATATGGGGTATTGCTAAATCACAAGGCTGCCTTGAACTTGCTTGCCACAGTACATTATTATTATTTTTTTGGAGGGGTGTTGTTTTGTTTTTTTGAGACAGGGTTTCTCCTTGTAGTCGGGGCTGTCCTGGAACTCACTCTGTAGACCAGGCTGGCCTCAGACTCACAGAGATCCGCCTGCCTCTGCATCCCGAGTGCTGGGATTGAAGGCGTGGGCTACCATCACTGCCTGGAAAAAAAAAATGTACCATTTACAGAATGTCCCAACAATGATATTCCTCTGAGGGCCACCTGCACCCCTCCATTTGAACTGAAATAGGGAGATTAACTGGCGATTCAGGAAGATGGAGCAGTTTACTTAGAAGAGAGATTTAAAAAGATTGATTCCACAGATGAGCGAAATAAGTCCCCAAGGCACTCCCTGAAGGAGCGTGGGAGGACCAGACAAGCGTGCAGAGCACTGACTCATCCTAGAATCCGGGAAGAACTTGGGCGGCCTGTAGCTCTAAAGCTTTCTCATCCTGGAGATTCTAGCCCAGTGTTTCTCAACCTGTGGGTCTAGACCCCTTTGGGATCAAATGACCCTTTCACAGGGCTTGCCTAAGAAAATCGGAAAACACAGATATTTACATTACGATTCGTAACAGTAGCAAAATTATAGTTACGAAGTGGTAATGAAAATAATTTTATGGTCAGCACAACATATGAGAACAGTATCGAAGGGTTGCAGCATTAGGAAGCTTCAGAACCACTGTGCTAGCCGGTCAGATAGAGACATGGGGTGTGGCTCCGTGTGCTGTTAAGCCCTGGGCTCAGTTCCAAGTGCTGGAAGGAAAAGCAGTGATAGAAGCCTGGACCTATTGAGAAGGATTGTTTTTTTGGTTTTGTTTTTTGAGACAGAGTTTCTCTGTGTAAAAGCCCTGACTGTCCTGGAGCTCGCTCTCTAGTCCAGGTTGGCCTCGAACTCACAGATCTGTCGATCTCTGCCTGAGTGTTGGGATTAAAGGCAGGTGCCGCCACCACCAGGCTGAGAAGTCAGATGTTTAGTCAACAAAATGCTTCAACTGCTTTTCATTTTAGCTCAGTATCAATAAATGTTGAAGCATGTAAGAGCAGTAATCACAAGAAATGTAGCAGACCCCTGTTCATTTCACACATACGCACTTTTAAAAATTAAATACAAAGTGGGAGAGTGTGTGTATGTCTGTGTGTGTGAAAGTGTGTGTATGTATGAATGTCTCTGTGTGTGAAAGTGTGTGTATGTATGTGTGAGTATATCTGTGTGAGTGTCTGTGTGATTGAGAGATGGGGTTCTCTCCTTCCCTGCCATGGGTTCCAGGGATCAAACTGGTTTTTATAGGCTGGCCTTTACCTGCTGAGTCTTCTTGTCGGCCCTTGTTTTGTTTTTGAGACATGGTCTGTCTTTATAGACTGGCCTCAAACCCACAGTCCCTCTGCCTCAGATCCCAGACACAGTCTGCTCTCTGTCCATATTATCAGAATTTGCCGTATACAGCCAGGGTGAGATCTTATTGGAGGAAATGGTAATGTTTTACTGTCAGGGAGATTGTGTTTTGTAATTGTGACATCTGCTGAGATCTGGTTTCTTTATCTCCCTGTGGTTCTGAAGGTCACGTAGCTTTTCCAAGGCTGTTTTGACAGTCCTCGCTGTGCTGGCTGCTCGCGGGCTGCTGCTGCAGGCTTTTCTGTGTTTGGCTTTGCTGTGTTCTCAAATGTCTCTTTCTAGAGACACGTTTCCTGATGCGGCCCTGCAGGAGGATGTCTGGTTCGCAACAGTTGCCTTGCCCTTTCCTCTCTCTGACGTTGTTAGTTCTGATAAAGTGAGCAGGCTTCTTGGCGGATGCGAACACCCTGCTCCAAGGATCACGGCTCTGGAGAGCCTCTTGGAGATACTTTCTACGCTGGAGATGTGCTTAAATAACAGATAATTTCACGTGAAACAAATCTAACTGTTTCCACCCTCCAAATAACTACTATTTAAAGCACACTAGGGCAAATTGCCAAACCTACATTAGCTGTGAAAATCTGGGCTCATGCATGTTGGGCCCTTCCGTTTTTGCAAGCAGTGGCGGTGCCGCCGCTTAATGCCAACACATTGGGACTCTCAACCCCATTTTACAGATGAGAAAATCGAGGCTGGGAGGGAGGTAGAGGGAGACATGGCCCATGCCACGCAGCTGGCCATTGGGGGGGGTTGTTCAACTGTGCATTTGGGTATGCTCCTGCTGTCTAGCCACTAACTCTCAGGTGCTAGCCTTCAATCTCTGGCCTTCTAACACAGAGGCAAGGGGCTCCACAAACTGCTGCCTGGCTCCGGCTGTGTCTAGTTGGGAAGTGGAGGTGGCCTGGCTGAGGAGTGGGTTTGTGAGGTGTGTGATGTTGGTGTGTTGTTTGTGATGTACTTGTGCAAAAACGACTGCTGAGAAACCACATTTGTTTTGAAACCCCACCTGTCTTTCTTGCCTACATTTCAGTCAGAGCTAAGACATGGTCCGTTTTACTATATGAAGCAGCCACTCACCACAGACCCTGTTGATGTTGTACCGCAGGACGGACGGAATGATTTCTACTGCTGGGTTTGTCACCGGGAAGGACAAGTCCTTTGCTGTGAGCTCTGTCCCCGGGTTTATCACGCTAAGTGTCTGAGACTGACATCGGAACCAGAGGGGGACTGGTTTTGTCCTGAATGTGAGGTTAGTTCCCGATGAATGAGTTCATGACCTTCCTCATTTCCTCTCCTTTCTCTTTTCTTCCTTTTATTTTTTAAAAATTTCAAATAATCCAAATAGAGGGAAAGAGAAATGTCTTGCCTCCTGCCTGCTCTACCCTGGCCGCCCCCTCTGGGGACCCGCCTCTGCGCTGGCTGCAGTGGGGCAGCCCTTGGGAAGACATGTCGCCTTGCCTGTCCCCGCTTCTTCACGAGCCTTGGGAGCGCTTTCAGACCTGCGGCTGTGCCTCTACTGCTTCTGCCGTGAGTGCCTTGGAAGGGACCTTGTAGATCTGTAATGGCTGACGATGCCTTTTGAAAAGATCCCGGGCCGTGTTTCCCTCCTTCCTTCGGCTTTGAGTCCTCGCCAGTGGCCCGGCTGGGAAGACCGCTCTGGTGTGTGTGTGTGTGTTCCACATGGCGACGTCTCATGTTTCCTTCCGTGCAACAAGCATTTCTCCAGTGCCTGTTAGGTGCTGGGGATTCAACAGCGCTTTCGACAGAGAGGAGGATAACCTTTATTATTATTGTCTCTATTTGGACAAAACTCCAAAGACATTTACTTATAATAAATAGGTTGAAGGAATGTGGAGAAAACGGACAGAAGATGGGAAGAGGGAACTGAGGCATCCCCCCCTTTAAGAATCCAAGCCTGGGAAGGTCACACCGAGATTTGAGGAGGATCTGAAGGGCATGACGTCTGGGCAGAGGAAGCCGCAGGCTCAGTACTGCGACCCTGCCTTCTAGAGTGAACTATCTCGTCACGCAGCTGACTGCCCGAGCTCCCTCTGTTCCCGTAGCTCGCTGATGCTCTCTGCACTGCTGGAAACAAGTGTCAGCCTCTCACATCATCTCAGAGCATCTCTGGGATTCCACCGTGCACTGGATTAGATTAGTGTCCTGTGTGAGAGGGACGTGCCGCCTAGACGCGTGTAGGAGGAACTCAATACAGGAAAACACACTCTTGCCACTCTTGGGTGGGGAAAGGAGAAAAAGAAGAAAAATACTCGAAATTAATTAGACTTTGAAACAAATGATGATGGCCCTGACGGGGTCTTGTGCTTCTTTGCAGCCAGAGCCAGCTGATGGCTCCCCCAGGGTTCCTCCAGACAGGCTTGCACACTCCGCTGCCAGTTCCCTCCTGTTTAGAGCTGGGCTTACCTCCCCTTAGTTTTGTGGGTCCCTGAGCCTCCAGCAGTTTTTTTTCTGTCTTGAGCATCCCCCCCATTGTCCGAATCACCAGATAGAGTGTGGTTGAGATAGGCTGCCATCTCTGCAAGTGATGCTTGTAATGAGTGCTGTCTGAGACGCCACAGCATGTGACCACCCTGCGTGGGAAGCGGCCAGCGAGTAGGGCCTGCCAGGTTGTTGAGAGCCAAGCTTGCTGTCTCACCATTAAGATGATGGTCCCTCTCTGTCCCCTAGGCCACGGTTTCCTTAAAAGACTAGCACGTGTCCTAACCTCTCCTTTTTTAGGTGGGAGAGTTTTTTTTCTAGTGTCTACCAGCTAATTTGCCCTTGGGCTCCTTGGTCAGCATTGCTCACCAATTCCCCTGTTGAAAAAGCTTGACTGGGACTCCTATCCTGTGCTAATCCATCAGTCCCTGCCAGTAAGGAGGAAGAAGCTGGGGGGGGGGGGTAGGCAACGCCCTCTATGCCCACTATGGTTCTGCAGCACCCAGAAAGAACTGGGATCCAGGCATGCAGGTCTGCTTGCTGTGTGTTCAGATTCAGGGCCCTTATTTCCCCCGCTCCCCACCCCGGAGTGAATAGGAAAGGCAGCTGAGACGATCAAATGGGGTCGATTTATATGCTCTGCACCGTTATCAGTTTTTGAGTGACTCTGTGTGGCCCTTTTCTTGACAACCGACCACACTGGGAGTTCACTGGAAGGTCGGCCCCTGGGCTGTGACAGATGGAAACTGGTTCCAAATTACCTGGAGGGAATGTCTCAGCTCTCCTTCCACAGAGAGACCAGAAGAGTCCCCGACATTTTAGGATTTGCTCTTTTTTTCTTTGTTGCTGCCACGTAACCCTCAGAGTCCCCAAGATCTGGTATGAGGGTTCTGTGGCAGTCTGGTTCCACTTGTTTTTCTGGGTCTTTTCTTTGATAGGAATGTCCTTTCTGAGATGACCATTCTGAGCTGGGTGTGGTAGCACATGCTTGTAAGCCCACTTGGGAGGCTGAGGCAGGAGGATTAGGAGTTTGAAGCCAGTCTGGGCTACATAGCGAGATTCTTTCTCCAAAGAGAGAAGAGAATGGGAGGGGAAGGAAGGAAGGAAGGAAGGAAGGAAGGAAGGAAGGAAGGAAGGAAGGAAGGAAGGAAGGAAGGAAGGAAAAGAAGAAAGAAAGGTAAGGAATAGAAACGGGAAAGAGAAAGAACCAGGAAGCCTGGATATGGTGGTGCACACCTTTAATTAATCCCAGCTCTTGGGAACCAGAGGTAGCTGGTTCTCTGAGTTTGAGGCCAGCCTGGTCTACAGAGTGAGTTCTAGGCCAGCCTGGTGTACATTACTGAGATGGTTTTCAAAGAAGGAAAGGACAAAGGAGATGTTGCCTCTTGTAGGATGCCCTCAGTGGGTTCATGTCCTTGGGCATGGAGAATGAGGCGTGTTTCTCATTAGTTGATCCCCTTCCCTTAATTCTTCTACAGTGAACTCCATTCCCCTGCATCAGCAGTGTCCTTGAGAACTGCCATGCTAGCCTGCTCATCCACAGTTCAAGGCCCCCAGAGGATATGAAGGTGGCTGTGTGAGCACACCTTCTGTGTTGCAGTTCCCTCCATCTACTCTCGGTGGCCTTTCTTTTCAAGTTCAATGTTTTGGCGGGGCGGCTGGTTTTTTGAGACTGGAACTCACTCTGTAGACCAGGCTGGCCTCGAACTCCCAGAGATCCTCCTGCCTCTGCCTCCCGAGTGCTGCGATTAAAGGCGTGTGCCACCCCCTCCTGGCTCATATTCAGTTCTTAAGACCCAAAGGTTGCAGTCTGTTACCTCGCCAGGTCCCAGATCATTATGTCTTCACGAGTCCGAATCCTTTCCTGATGCAGTGTTCGTGGATCGCCGTTCTCAGATGGGAACTGCATTTACTTCTGAGTGCATTAACAAAACTAGAAGGAGAACAGATGCATTGGCTGTGATGTGTTTTCCCCCTAACAGACCTATGTGTGTGTGTGATTTTTTGACTTGTAGAAGATTACAGTAGCAGAATGCATCGAGACACAGAGCAAAGCCATGACGATGCTGACCATTGAACAGCTGTCCTACCTGCTCAAGTTTGCCATTCAGAAAATGAAGCAGCCAGGGGTAAGAGGACTATTCCCGCTGCTGTCAGCATAATGGCGACAGTGGCTTCTGTTCTGTTCCTTCCATGCCCCACGTGTTCCTTGGTGGCCTTGCTTTTCAGGCACACTGACATACCCTTGGGGTCTTCCTGTATATCCAGACATAAGACACCATCCGGGAAGAGTTTAGTCAGGAGACAGTTGCTCGTAGGATGGATGGAGTAAGGGACGGTTCTGAAGAGTTATGAGGTCAAAATCACAAGGAGGGCCTCTGCTCCTCCCCACGCGGGATTTTCTTGAGAGCAAAGTTACCGCTCGCTCACCCTAGTGAGACTGAGCCAGTGAGCTCACCAAGGTGGGCGATGCTGCCCTTCAGCAAGTGGGGCGGGGTTTGATCTGTTTGAACAGTGGGGAGAAATGGGTGTGCACCTCCCAGTAGCACCCTGGGAGCCCCTGTCGAGACAGCCCTGCTGCTCTTGTGGTTGGTGTTTACCATGGCGGTGTCAGGAAAACGTCAGAAAATACCTTGTTTTATTTTTCTTGTGGTCAAGACCTCTATCTCTCCTCATCCCCAAAATATATGTGTCTTTTTTTTTTTTTGAGACATGGTGTCTCTGTGTAGTTTTGGAGCCTGCCCTGGAACTCTCTCTGTAGACCAGGCTGGCTTCAAACTCACAGAGATCCACCTGCCTCTGTCTCCCGAGTGCTGGGATTAAAGGCATGTGCCACCATCGCCCAGTCTATATCTGTGTTTTAAAAAGTAATGTTTAAACCCAATCTTGGTGACACGTGCCTATAGTTTCCACAGAAGTTAAAGGCCACCTTGATCTTCTAAACAAGTTTCAGTCTAGCCCACAGAAACCCTTCCCCCCGTTTCCCGAAGACATTAAAATTACTCCCTTACTGCATTCTTCATACAGATGAATTCAAGGAAAATTTGGGTGGGGTTCCCTTTCTGTTTGTACAAAAGCACCCTGTGCGCTAGTGGAATTCCTTTGAGTTTGTTTCTAAAGTTCACAGAAATGGGGAGTCTTAGTTAGGACTCACGCGTTAAACCTCTTTCAAAAGAACAAATGTGGCCATCGAGTGGCCCAGGAGGTACAGATACTTGCTGTGAAGTCTGCTGCCCGGGGTTCGTTCCCCAGACTCCGGATGGTAGTAGAGGACCAGTTCTCTCACATTGGCCTCTGAGTTTCAAGCACATACCCGCACATGTCTGTGCTTACACGCATACACTAAATAAATGTGATAACACAAAAAACAGAAGCAAACAAAAGCAGCCATTTGTTTATTATTATTACTGTTATTTGGTTGAATGTGATGAGATGTTGCTTCTGGTTCTTTTAGTTCTTTAAACTGTGTCTGCTGAAGACCCATCTATATAAAAGGTTCATCTAGACCAGACAACTCAGTAGAGATGTTGTCTTTTTTTCGGGGGAGGTGAGGGATACTGCGGATTGAACCTAGAGCCTTTCTCATGCTCTAACACTGTGCTGCGGCCCCAGCCCAACTTTGTGGGGTTTTTCTTTTTGTTTTTCCCAGTTGGGTGTCTCTGTATAACAGCTCCGGCTGTTCTGAACCTGGCTTGTAGACCAGGCTGGCCCCAGAGATCCACCTGCCTCTGCCTCCCGAGTGCTGGGATTAAAGGCATGTGGCACCACTGCCTGGTGCATGGTATATTTTAAAGAGATTTGCTTGGTTTTATGTGCATGAGTTTTTGCCTGTATGTGCACCACGTGTGCCTGGTGTTCGAGCTCAGAAGTCTTTGGAACTGGAGTTAGAGATACTTGTGAGCCATTGTGTGGGTGCCGGGACCTGAACCTGGGTTCTCTGCAAAAGGAGCCGGTGCTCTTAACCACTGAGCCATCTTTCTAGTGTCTGTACATGATAGTTATTGTCAAGTTATCCTGGGCTTGTGTGTGTGCGCGTGCGTGCATGTGTGCGTGCGTGCATATGTGTGTGTGTGTGTGTGTGTGTGTGTGTGTGTGTGTGTGTGTGCGCGTCTGTGTATGCAGTTCGGCAGCCACTGAACTGCATTCCTTGCGCTGGACCATCTTTCTAACATTTTACAGTTTTACAGTAGTCAGGCCTCCACGCTAGATGACACTAGGCCAGTGTCATGAGGAGAGATACTCAGTTGCCTTGCATGAGTATAAATTTTGGTGTTCAGCCAAATCTTTCAGTACTTTTATTTCTTTAAACGTTTGCGTGTGCATATGTGCACATATGTGTGAACCCTACTTGTGTGCAGGTGCCCAAGGAGGCCAGACGAGGGCATTGGATCCCCTGGAGCTACTCAGTGTGGGTGCTGGGATCCGAATTGGAGTTCTCTGGTGGAGGACAAGCAGTTAACACAGAGCCGTCTCTCCAGCACCTCTTTTTAGCATGTTTAAATTGAAAAGTTAATTCCTGCCATGGACATTGCCCCTCGAGCTGATGTCTTCAGTGGGTCAAGATCAAAAACTTGCTCAGCCTGGCTGCTTAAGGGAGGAGCAGAATCTCACTTGTAGGTTTTCCCCCAGGTCCCACCCTATGGTTACATTTAGGGGGACATTCTTCTGGTGAGTCAGTATCATTTTATCCTCAAGTCAGCTTGTGCTGGGGTGTGGCCTGCACAGCAAGTGTCCTTTAGAGGCCTAACGTGGGTGACAGTATGGAAGAAGGCAGAGGCTACGCACAGACACTTCCACCCGGACCTAGGACTCTGTGAGTGGGAGGAGTTAGAAGATGGGTCACCTTGAGCTTTTCGAGGCCGTCTTGTGTGGTTATTTCTGGAGCTGTGAAAGATTGTCTGGTTTTCAGCATCCTTTGCTTTCCAGGCCTGATCTTCATAGCAGTGATGGTTTTTGCGTGTGCGCATGTCTCTTTCTCTTACAGACAGACGCTTTCCAGAAGCCCGTTCCCTTGGAGCAGCATCCCGACTATGCTGAATACATTTTCCACCCCATGGACCTTTGTACCTTGGAAAAGGTTGGCCTCCATCACAGGGCCTGGCCGAGGTAGCACAGGTGCCGAGACGGCTGAGGCTCCTCCCGTTCCCTGTCCAGGCTCCAGTTAGATTATTTCTTGACGCTGTCCCGCTCTGTTTGATTCGGATAGAACCCTGCCTTCCATTGCCTCCTGGGGGATCGCGGAGGGGGGGGGGGATTATTGAGCCGCACAGGCAGTGCTTTAGAGCGGTAGTCCCAGCTTCGGAGAATTAGTGACTTGATTGATCGGCTTCTCACTTCCTCTTTCGGAGGCGCTAATGAGAGCAGCCGGAAGGAGAGAGAATGACGTGTTTGGAAACCTCCGGCTTAGCAGTAAAGGGGCTTCCTAGAACTGAATTCCCTTTGCCCATCAGGCTGTTTCTCTAATGCCCGAAGAGCTTTGCTAAAATTCCACGGTGAAAATCACACTTGAAGTGTTTGCTTGAGCAGACAACCCTCATGCAGATTTCCCAGCTCAGCAGCTAAATATCGTAGGGTTGGGGCTGGCGTGACTTCGCCTGCGCAGGGTCTTGCCTCTGATCCCCCAATTCTGTAAGAAAACAAAGACATCCATAAAGTAGAACATGATGTCATAATGTCTGTATTAGTAATCCCCCCCCCCCCAAAAAAAAAAAGCAGTAGATGACATTTACTTTGGGAAACTGTGCAGACCCTTCTGGTGTGCTGGAAAGAGAAAGCAGTAGAAAACGACAGGGCTGGGTTCTAGCTTCAAGCGGGGCTTGGGTGTCTTCACGTTGTCCAAAGTACCTCACCGGCTCGTTGTGAGAGGCCTGTGACACCACAGTGACTTTATTAGTAGTGATACTCAGCGCCATGAACTGTTGCCTTCATTGGATGACGCTGCTGAATAAATGACATCATTTTCAAGATGAGATTGTTCCAGTCATTGTGCTGACTCTTGGGTGCACTTTATAGGGTTATAGATCTTGGACCTAATAGCATTCTGGGAGACGAGTCAGAGAGTACCGATTAATTCGGCTGATGGCTTCTATGACAGGTGTAGGGGACCCGGGTGTTAGCACTGCTGCCTGTACCAGCGCCCATGGTCATGCTGCTCTCTGGCTTCTTTCCCCAGAACGCGAAAAAGAAGATGTACGGCTGCACGGAAGCCTTCCTGGCCGATGCCAAGTGGATCCTTCACAACTGCATTATTTATAATGGGGGTGAGTGGCTTGGAGGTTTCCAAGGAAGAGAGTGTGCTTCAGAGAGCGTGGCACACAGTCTCCCTGTCCTTTGTTGAGATCAGTCAGGTGTCGTGGACTGGAGGGATGTCATTGCCTAGCAACACTGCCCGTAGCTCCAGCTCAAGGGCTCAGCTCTCCTGTCCTCGGCGACTATCTGCGTTCACGTGTACACCATACATGTAATGGAAAAGAATCTTGGAAATAATACCAGGCTTAGGTGGCTGAGAACATAGATGAGTCAGCAAAGTGAGGATCTGGGCTTCCATTTCCAGTGCCCTTAGAAAAGCCAGGTGTCACTGCATGTGTTTGTCACCCTAGCCGTGGTGGTGGGAGGGGGGGTGTTAGAGGCAAGGGACTCTCCCTGGAGGCTGGCTAGAGCTCTCAGATCAGTGACCCTGTCTCAAAACGCTTGCAGAGCAAACCGGGAGCGCACCTGGTACCAAGCCCTGATTATCAGATCAGACAAACTGCTTGGGCTCCCGTGGATGAGCTTAACACCTGCTCCAGCTAGATTGGCCAGTGGAGTGGAGGACAGGGATGCTTACAGCGGCCATTACGGGTTTCTTCCTTATTTAGTTCCTAGCTGTGTGTGTAGGTTCGGATAGTGAATATTCTCGTAGGCTCATGTGTGTGGGGGTGGGCATGCACCTATGTGTGCGCGCATGGGCGAGGCCTGAAGTGTCTATCCCAAGTTCCACCTCAGGTACCACCTACCTTGGTTAATGCTTGTCTGCTGGGATGGTGTCTTCTCGGGTCTGGAGATAGTCAGGCTGGAATGCCTGGCCGTGGAGTCCTTGTGCTTTTGGGGCTCGCGTATACTGACTGAGCCATCTCCTCAGACCAACAGATTTACAGTTTCTGGAAATACTATTAGGGCAGAGAGAACACAGTCCTTTGGCCATCTTAACCTCTGCTTTAGTGCAAAGGAAAAAGGCCTGGCATTAGCTCTGGACCAGGTGCTCACATCATTAGCTAAGAGTTCTGGTAGAGGGAGGGACTCCTGATGCTTAGCCATTAAGTAAGTGAGGATTTTCTTGTGAGAATTTTCTCATCTGTTTTTCTACACAGCTACTGGTGGAGTCTTAGCAAGACACTAAGCACTCTTTCCTTTTTGCATTGTGTTCTGAGATTATAGGGTTAAATAAGGCTCCTTTCTGCTAATTATAGCCTTTAGAATGTCAGAATACTTTGAAATATTAACCTCATCTATAGGGAATTCCACACCAACTGCCCAGTTGTAATATGGTAACAAAACTTGGTCCTTGATAGAAAGTCAGTAATTTGAATCAGTGTTGGAAGCCTGAAACCTGCTTTTTTTTTTTCTAAGCCTTTAAATGATGAATATTCGCGGGGGTGGGGAGGGGAACAGTTTAAAATATTTCTAATGCAAGTGTAATCCCGAAGCAGGCGGCTTGCTGTTTGCCTTTGAAATAATCCTGTTTCCTTCTTCCTTAGGAAATCACAAGTTGACGCAAATAGCAAAAGTCGTCATCAAGATCTGTGAGCATGAGGTACGTGTGCCCTGCCTTCTTGGTGTCTCTGAGGCCCAGGGCAGCCCAGTGGGTGGCTACAGTGACTTCTGCATTCACTGCATTTTGTACAGCCTCTTGTCTCTTCAAGCATGGGAAAATAGGGAAGAGGGGGGTCCCCAGTGGTCCAGGAGCCCGCTAGCTCGGCCGTGATCTAAAGGGGATGGGTCGGAGGAGATTTAGCAGGAAGCTGTGGCAAGTACAGGGAATCCTGAGATTTCTCTGCTGGCAGTTTCTCAGCTTTGCCCTTCATCTCCACAATTGGGATGGAGGGGTTGAGTCGGTCCATGGAGTCATTCATTTCTTTTAGAGGGATTTGTAGTTTTGAGTTAAGGGAACAAGCTTATAAAGTGTCTTCCTCCCCCGCCCCTTTTAAATAGGGTCTTGTCATATAGCCCAGGCTAACTTTGAACTTGCTATGTAGATCAGGCTAGCCTCTGCCTCCCTAGTGCCAAGAGTAAAGGTGCCACTGCTCCTGTCACATGGCCTGGCCATGATGGTGCAGCCCCTCGACCCCCCCCCCCCTTCCCCAACCTGATTGTGTGGTTCTCAGGCATGAGATCCACAGATCACAGTGTGTGGTATGGTCAAGAGACTGGATGGCTTTGCTAGTTGGTGGATCTTTCCTGACAGCTTTCCAGAATAGCTGTAGCTGGATCTATATGGTAGAATGTGTTCTTCCCGACACCTTATCAAAGGTTTATTTATTAAAAAAATTTTTTTTGTTTTACGTGCATTGGTGTTTTGCCTGCAGGTATGGCTGTGTGAGGGTGTCAGATCTTGGAGTTACAGATAGTTGACTGATGTGTGAGTGCTGGGAATTGAACCTGGGTCCTCTGGATAAGCAATCAATGGTTTTAACCTCTGATCTGTCTCTCCAGCCCCTTCTTTATTTTTATTTATGTGGGTATGGGTACCTGTGTATTTATGTACATCACAGGTGTACATATGTCTGAGGGGGACCGGAGGGCAATTCCCCGCGAACTGGAGTTAACATGTGGTTTCAGACTCCCTGAGGTGGTGCTGGGAACAGAACTCAGGTTGTCAGCAAGCGCAGCATGTGCTTTTAACCTCTGAGCTTCCTCGCATGCCCATCTAAGTTTTAAAAGTATTTGCTTGTATATTTCTTCCATGTGGGCATGGACAGCAGCATGTCACTGTCGTTCCTGTCTGCATTGCATTGGTAGCGAATTGTGACGGAACTCACTTTGGACTAGTACGAGTTGTGCATTAGGCGCATCCCTGCTCACTCAGTTCCTTCCGTCTCCAGTTAACCTGGCTCAGGAGGGATGGGGATGGGATCTATGTGGGCTACAAGACGCAGATAGATGTAGCAGAGCACCTGTTCCATGCCTACGACCTGCATGGTGGTAGGAAGCAAAGAGAAATACAAGATCGCCGATACTGGGAAGCTAATAGCCACTGAGTGTGGTGAGGCTTTAGCCATCTGCTGCCAGGGTTCAAATCCCTGCCCTATCTCTGCCGCTGTGATCTCTGGGGTAGGTTACTTGAATTTTGAGGGCTTCATCTCCCTCCCCCATACTTTAAAACGAGATGACAGTAGTCTGTCCTTGCCTCACTTATGAGGAGTAAGTGAATTCCCAGGCGTGGGAGGCTTAGACGGGTCTGGTTGTGGTCAAGGTGGTATGACTGACTGGAGATGGCACGGGACATCTAGATGATGTATACTAGGTCTGTGGGGTTTACTGCTGTGTGGATTCTGTGTTGTTCATCATCCCTGATTGCTTAGGAAGAGGTGCAGGCCCAGAGGCATGAGCGATGTTTTTCTGAAGCCTCTGGACTAGTGCCAGGTAGACTGCAACTTCAGGCTGAGGGCATTGGTTCTGAGCCTGCTGTCCACCTACCCGAAGGTACCATCTTAAAAAGGATGGGGGTCAGCTACTGTGTGGTTGAATGTTCTGGTTGTCATTAGTGCAAAGAAAGTGTGTGACGCGGTCATGGTTGACAGTGCTGTAGAGGTTGAGTGTGGGAAATGGGGGAGGTGCACATACATATTCAGGCAAGACTCCCCTCCCTCCCTCCCTCCCTCCCTCCCTCCCT
>NW_026067952.1:2139320-2152981 GCF_014885135.2 Alexandromys fortis
CCCTCCCTCCCTCCCTCCCTCCCTCCCTCCCTTCCTCCCTTCCTCCTTCCCTCTCTTCCTCCCTTCCTCCCTAAAAACACACATACACACTCACACACACTCTCTCTCTCTCACACACACACACTCACCAGAAAGCAAACTGTGCTGTGTGCACCACTGTGAACCTCTAAGCTGAGGCAGAAGGATCTTTTGATCATGTTGAGGCCAGCCTGGGCTACCTGGCAAGATTCTATTGCTATCTCCCTGCCCCCTAATACAAGAGAAAATCCCAAAGAAGAAAATCTGACCTTGAAATCAAAGTACAAGCACTTAACTACCAGGGATTTACTGAGGGCTGCCAGACGTGAGGCCGTCTCTGGGGCTCCATGCTCTAATGTGTTTTTGCCTTACAGATGAATGAAATTGAAGTATGTCCAGAGTGTTATCTTGCTGCTTGCCAAAAACGAGACAACTGGTTCTGTGAACCCTGTGTAAGTTGGACTCGATCCCTTTAATTCATTTCTGCAACTCTGGTGCCTTCGGTGGCTATACCAAGAGGGCCCTCTTCGGGGATTCATGAGATGTGAAATTGTATAAAATGATCTGTAAAAGTCAGGGCAGAATGGAGCTAACTGGGCTTGGGCAAACCTCTTGGGCTGAACTGTTTTGTCCCATCCTGGTAACTAGGTTGACTCAAAAGAGGGATGCGGCTAGTGGGATGCAGGTCACAGGACATCAGAATCATGCCTGCAGTTTTTTTTTTTTTCCGAGACAGGGTTTCTCTGTGGCTTTGGAGCCTGTCCTGGAACTAGCTCTGTAGACCAGGCTGGTCTCGAACTCACAGAGATCCGCCTGCCTCTGCCTCCCGTGTGCGCCACCACCGCCCGCTTTTTTCTTTTATCTTTCTTTTTTTTCCCTCTTTTTCTTTTTCTTTCTTTCTTTTTTTTTTAATGCCTGCAGTTTTCTGTGTCATTCTTAAATCTGGTTTGTCTGTTTGAAGACCTTTGGACATACGTCCCTGGAGGATTGTCTCAGGCTCTCCAGAGAGGTACAAAGTTACCCTCATGGACTTTGTTTCTCTTACAGTGTTGGGCATTGACTGGATCAATGTATGTTTATTTTAAGCAGTGGTTCTCAACCTTCCTAATGCTATGACCCTTTAATACAGTGCCTCATGTTGTGGTGACCCCAGCCATAAAATTATTTTGTTGCTACTTCATAACTATAATTTTGCTACTATTATGAATCCTAATGTAAATATCTGTGTTTTCTGATGACCTTAGGTGGCCCCTGTGAAAGGGCCACTTGACTCTCCAAAGGGGTCATGGCCCACAGATTGAGAAGCGCTGTTTTACAGAGGTGCATGTAGCGGGGTGGAGTGAGTATACATGAGAGAGAGGCAGGGCGGAGGGTTGGAGAGGGCAAGACAGGACAAATGACAGTTAACACCCAGCTCAGGTTTCTGAGCCTCTGGAGATAAAGACCAGCTCAGCCACAGCCCTGGGGATCCCCGGCAGATGAGCGCCTCCTGCATAGCTCTCCATTTTCTCCAAACAGCACAGATGGGTGCTGACTTTCTGTGGTGCCAAGAGAAGTGCATTTGCTCATCCATGGTCACCGCAGTAATGAGCAGAGCCAGGACCCGTGCCTGATTCTTTTCACTGTTTCAACACTTTTTTTTTAAATAAGTCAGGTTTTTTTTGTGTAGCACTGACTGTCCTGGAACTCAGACATCTGCCTGTCTCTTCCTCCTGAGTGCTGGGGTTAAAGGTGAGTGCCACCGTGCCAGGCTCACTTTCAGCTGTCGGGCCCTCCGCAGCTGTGTGGCTGCACACCTGCCAGTGAGCACCTGTGTGAGGGCCCTGCTGGCAGCTGTCCTCATTTTGTGCGTGACTCACGCTGTTTTGCCTCTTAATCGCTGTGAAAACACCATGACCGCCGGGCAATGGGCATACGCCTTTAATCCCAGCACTCGGGAGGCAGAGGCAGGCGGATCTCTGTGAGTTCGAGGGTCAGCCTGGTCTACAAGGGCTAGTTCCAGGACAGGCTCCAAAACCACAGAGAAACCCTGTCTCGGAAAACCAAAAAAGAAAAAGGAAAACACCATGGCCAAAATCAACTTGGCAAGGAAAGGGTTTATTTCTTCTTATAGCATCATCCAGGGTCGTCATAGCAGGACCCAAAGTAGAAGCAGTGGAGGGGGCTTGTTTCTCCTAGCCTGCTCAGCCTGCTTTCTTATAGAACCTGGGACCACCAGCCCACGGGTAGCACCACTCACCAGGGGCCAGAACCCTGCCGTATCAGCCATTAATGAAGAAAATGCCCCACAGCCTTGTCTACAGGCCAGTCTGATGGAGGCTTTTTCTCACTTACAGTCGTCCCCCTCCCCAAATGACTCTAGCTTGTGCCAAGTTGACAAAGACCTACTCGGCAGATCCTGTCTCCCCGTGTTCATTTTACCTTGACTTTAATGTGTGTCCCGCTGCCAAGTATAATGTCAACTCTGCCTTTTGTTCTTCTTCTAGAGCAATCCGCACCCTCTGGTCTGGGCCAAACTGAAAGGGTTCCCATTCTGGCCAGCGAAAGCTCTGAGGGACAAAGATGGGCAGGTTGATGCCCGTTTCTTTGGACAACATGACAGGTGGGAATTTAAAAGCAGACTCCGGGTGGAAGCCTGGGAATTTACATCAGATGTCAAAGGTGGCGGAGCCGGCTTGCTGTTATTTCTGCTGCTGTTAAAAAACAAATTCTACCTTTTATTCGCAATGACTATGGCTGTTGTTTTGTTTATTGTCACAACTGGTGTTGCAAAAAAACATTTTATGGTTCTGTGTTGAGCCCAGTGAGGGGAGGGCTTCGTTCAGTCCCTTTAGGGGTCTTAGGAAAGAAGCTGGCCTCCACGGTTGTGTTGATGGATCTGGCTTCGGAATGAGTTCCATGACCGTGTGAGGTGCTGCTGTTTGACGTGCAGTTACTTATTTATTTTGTTTTCTGGAGTGAATTAAACCTCTGTGCAAATTACTTTTAAAAGTAATGTTTTTTAGGGACTGGAGGTAGTTTCCTAGATTGCCACTAAATGGTTCTCTTAGGCTAGATGGAGTAGTTCCCTTTTCTCCATATCTAAAATGGGAAATGGTGGTGGGGGGGGGGGATGGGGATGATGATGTTCTGACAGGTGTGAACCCTCCCTCCCAGCCTCCCCACCCACCCCATCCACCCCATCCACCCCTTTCCATTCTGCACAGGCTGAATGGAGCTATGGAGTCATTCCAGCTAAGAGCAGTTCCCATTGCTTTGGCACCCCGCCTGCCTGCGAACTGTGGGTAGCCAGAGGTGCCGCTTAACATGTTTCCTTTCAGCGGGTCACTCAGGATTTCTTGAATCAAGGGCGCCTTCAGAGCCGTCCCCCTCTGCTGGGACGATGTAGGAGCGAGTGCATAGGAGTTGAAGTGTGTCCCACACAGAATATACATACATATATATATATGTGTATTTGTGATGCTGGTATCACCTATATATATATAGGTGATACCAGCATCACAAATAGCGCTTACTGTCAATTTTTGATTGATTTACAAATCAAAGGAGATAAAGAATTTTAGAGAGATTTAGTTTCTTACAGAAATCCCAGCAGGTCCCTTGTCTCACCGAGGTGGTACTGGCTTTGGGTATCACACTTTAGTTTTGACTCCCTCCCCCATCTTTTTCTGGGGGCAATGTCAGGGGCTCATGTAGCTCAGGCTACTCTCAATTTGTTTTATATTGCAAGGTGACTCTGGGCTCCTGGTCTTCCTTCTTGCCTGAGTGCTGGACTTCCAGGCATACGCCTTGAGACCTGGTTATGTGTTGAGAGAACCCGGGGCTTCCTGCTTGCTAGCCAAGCCCTCTACCCAGTCAGCTCCATCCCCAGGCCCTCCCGATCCAGTCCTGTCCTGAACTTCAGCATTCCTTCATTTGAAGGAATTTGCTTCCTCTGGCTACAGCGCAATTGCTGGCAGGCAGATGCTTGACTTACTGAGCTGCTAGGCCAGCTTTCTCCCAGCTGTAGGAAATGCTGGGTGTGAGGTACTGGCTGACAGCTGGAGGGGCGGAGGCTCGGGAAGGGCTGTGCCTGTGATTTGAACTGGGGTAGAGGAGAGCAAGGATTTGCTTTTTGTTCCTATAGCAGGAGGAGCTGGTGACTGGCTGTGCCCTCCACATCCCATCACAGAGCCTTATTGTTCACAGCTTTGCTTGCTTGCTTTTTTTTGTTTTGTTTTGTTTTTTGGGGGGGGGGGGCAGGGTTTCTCTGTGTAGCTTTGGTGCCTGTCCTGGAACTAGCTCTTGTAGACTAGGCTGGTCTCGAACTCACCGAGATCCACTTGCCTCTGCCTCCTAAGTGCTTGTGTTCATATCTTAATAGTTTAAGGCTCTTCTGTGGAGCAGCATTGTGGAGTCACCTCCAGGGGTGTGCATTAGTGTGGCACAGCAGTGTGTCCCCGTTTACCAGATGGTCCTAGACCCACAGAGTTCATGGCTCTGTTCCTTCTACTGTGTCTGTCCTGCCAGCCTGCCAATGAAGGTGTCCTTGGGCACACAGGCCTCAAAGGCATTGCTTGTACTCTGCTAAGGCTGCTGCCTTAGATGGATGTATACAGTGTATCTCTTGATCTTGGCTGAGAGCCAGACCTTTCCTGCTCTCTTGCAAGATCACGATCCTTCTCAGCATCTGCAGTGTTTTGCAGTTTCCTCTGCTGGCCTGTGCTCAGCTGGTGTGCTTACTTTGGGCAAGGTGGCCCTCCTGCGGATGTATGGACAGTCCACAGTGCCATGGTACCAACACTTTGGAGGCCCAGGGTTTTCCTGTCCCTGGGAGCTGATGGGCATATTCTCCTTAGGGGAATGAATTCTTGGTTCCCAGACAGGAGCTCCCCTCCCCACCCCCTTCTAGACAGGGTTTCTCTTTATAACAGCCCTGGCTATCCTTGAACTCACAGAGATCCCCCTGCCTCTGCCTCGAGTGCTGGGATTAAATGCATGTGCCACCATACCCAACCCTAGACAACCAACCCAGGAAGGCCCATCCACAGCCTGCTTTGCTAAGATGTGCTGAAATTGTGGTATAGGGACCCATGGGAGTCATATAACAGGTGCCAAAAGCAAAAGCCTAGGCATACAATGGTGAGCTGGGTCAGGCTAAGAAACATCCCAGAACCCTACATTCAGATTGTCAAGTTGATTGGCTGGAGAATGAACCCATGGAGGCTCTGGAGGCAGTCACAGGACACCCTGAAGTCTCCCTCTGTTAGCTTTTCTGCCTTTTTTTCCCTTTGGGACAGGGTTTCTCTGTGAAGCCCTATGTTGTCCCTGTAGACCAGGCTGGCCTGAAAAGTCAGAGGCCTGCCTCTGCCTCTCTTTCTCCAGTGCTGGGATTAAAGGTGTGAGCTACCATGCCCGGGATGCTTTTTATCTTTTAAAAGAATTGTTTGATTAATTTTAGACACATGTACCATTATCTAAAACTATAGAAATTCTTATGCCAAATGATTGCTAAGCCTTAAGAAAAAATACCCGTTAGCCTTCATTGCCTACTGTACAATTGAGGAAGGGATCCTTGTGTAACAGGCTAGTCTTGGATTTTGCTCCTTCTGCCTCCTGAGAGCTGGGGCTGCAGACACAAACCCCTGTCCCCAGACATCAGGCAGCTTCCCTACTCTTTGAAGTTGCTGCTTTCACCTCAGTCTTCCCGGTGAGAAAACTGAGGCCCAGGGAAGGCAATACCTTACCCAGGGTCACTCAGAGGAGAGCAGTTCTGTGGCTCCTGCCTGAGGCCTTCTGTGCTGAGGAAAACCTCTTTTCCTTTTAAGGAAAAAGCTTATTCCTGCCTAGGCCCCTTGAGGCTTTTGGGAATAGTGTAGGGGGTAGGAGGTAGTTGTGGCCCAGACAGGGCAAGGGCCTTGGGCCTATGGCCCCTGACTGGGAAGCCCCCGGTGCTGACTCAGGACTGTTGAGTTTGCTTTGTTGGAGTTCCATTCTCCTAGGCCGGAAGTGTCTGGGGCAGCCCTGGGGATTCTGGTGGCTCTCACTTCTGCCTCGCCTAGCCCAGAGCCCTGTCTCTTCTTACAGCTGTCTGACTTGTGCTCAACCTTGTTTCTCCTGCTTAGACATGAGGGTCTTCAAGTCCCGGCAGGAAGGTGTCCCTAGCACTTCTAGCACCCTGAGATCAACTGTGTGTTTGGGGGTTCTCACTTGCAGCCAGGCTTTGTGCTGAACTTGGCCTTTGCTCAGGGCCTCCTTTCTCATGCAACACTTCCTCTTCAGGTGTAGGAATTCATGCCACCTGTTGCGGTGGTGTAAAATGCTGTAGAAGGAAGCCCAGACAGGGCTGGGTCCAGAGTCCTGTGTGGGCGCTGTGGATACAGCCGGGCAAGTGTGTCTCTCACAAGTGCACGTCACTTCTTTCCCCAGCTCCCCACACATCCCATGGCTTTATGCCAGACTTAGGTTTGAGGTCCAGGCACCCTGGAAAAGTATTTGAATGAGGCTGAGACTGTGGAGTTAGGAGTGCACGATTAACAAGATGTTCTGGTGTCCCCCGTCCACAGGAGCATGGCTGGGTGTTCTCAGTCCGTCCTGTGGTCATGAGGTAGGGTGGGGGTGCTGGTTCTGGAAAAGCACCTCACTGCTTTTGGTTTTGTGGGTCTCTGCAAAACTTCCAGGAGTGTGGGGGTCGATATAGAGGAGAACAGCAGCAGGTGGAGCGTGTCCACCCCAAAGCCAAAGGCTACTTTTTATGAAGAGTTTTCCCCATTTTTATTTTCTTACATGCTGCCAGGTGTGGCGTGGAACTCAGGAGGCGGAGGCAGGAAGATTCTGAGTTGCAGGCCAACCTGGACTACATAGTGAGAATTGAGACACTCAGATCAATCTGAAATTTGCGCCTCCTTCTAGGAGTATGAACTTATAAAGGATAGTCCCATTTGGAATTGTAATTTAAAAAAAAAAAAAAAAACCCCAGAAAGGAGGTCCATGTTCAGCTGAGCAAGATCCAGGAACTATGCCTTCTTCAGATGTGTCGTGGAGGGCTCTGACTGGTTTTCTTCCTCTGAAACAGCAGAAAACTGAAGGGATTGATTGTCACTCCTTTTATTTTTGGTGTTTAACACTCATTTGTTTGCTTCTTTATGTGTGTGTGCGCGTGTGAGCACCACGGTGCATGTGTGGAGGCCAAAAGACAACTTGAGGGGGGTGGCTCACGGCGGTTCTGCCAGAGCAGGGCCTGCCTTAGGCTTGGCAGCAGCGCCTTCACCTGCTGAGCCATCTTGAAGGCCTCCATTGTGTGCCTGACAGATTAAGATGGCCAAGTGTGTAGAGCGCTTTCACGTCTTGGCTAAGTTTTGTTGTTCACGTTCCATCCCTAATACCTCTGTGAAGTGGATCATTCATTAACCATTCAAAACATGCCTTTTATTTAAAAAGGAGAACCCACATTTAAGGATCTTGGCAAGCGCCCGCCAGGCTAATTTGGTTTGCATTAAGAAAATTAAAAATAAACAATCCTGGGAATGAATGAAGCTGACTCAGTCTCTCTCTTTTGCCCTCCTAGAGCCTGGGTCCCCATCAATAATTGCTACCTCATGTCTAAAGAAATCCCCTTTTCTGTGAAAAAGACTAAAAGTATCTTCAACAGCGCCATGCAAGAGATGGAAGTTTACGTGGAGAATATACGGAGGAAGTTTGGGGTTTTTAACTATTCCCCGTTCAGGACGCCATACACCCCCAATAGCCAGTACCAAATGCTGCTCGATCCCAGCAACCCCAGCGCCGGCACTGCTAAGACAGACAAGCAGGAGAAGGTGAAGCTCAATTTTGACATGACAGCGTCCCCCAAGATCCTCCTGAGCAAGCCCCTTCTGAGCGGGGGCGCAGGCCGCAGGATCTCCCTGTCCGACATGCCACGCTCCCCCACCAGTACGAACTCTTCCGTGCACACGGGCTCTGACGTGGAGCAGGACCCAGAGAAGAAGGCCCCATCCAGCCACTTCAGCGCAAGTGAAGAGTCCATGGACTTCCTTGATAAGAGCACAGGTCAGCCCCAGTTGGGAGAGTGGGGTAGGAGTCTGTTGGGTGCACTCTGGTTCTCGGTGCCTCACCCATGGGTACAAGCAGGCAGGCCATCACAGCCATCATGGGGTACAGTGATGGACTTGGTGAATAACCGGATCCCAGACACGAGGGAAGTGTTCCCAAAGGCCATTCCTAAAGGGTGGAGATGGGCCGAAACCCTGCAGGGCTCAAGGCCTCTTGGATTGATCCTCCCGCCACCATCTTCGAGTGCTGGGATTACAAGTGTGTCCACCACAGTTGCTCTTTTTAGCACAATAAAAAGTGTGTTCGTGTGCAAGCCCTGCATTTCAAAAACCAGGGTTTTATAGAAGCTTGTGTTCAATTTAGTGTCTGTCTTCCCTGGGCTGGCATATGTGACATAAAGCTTTGTGGCAACATTCCTTGTTCATTGAGACTTCAGAGTCCCTATCCTAAAAATACACAACCTTACTTGCTAATCCTGAAGGGCGGCCATATAAAATAAAAGCAGACTGGGTGTGGGAGCACATTGCTGTGTGGGGAGCATTTGGGAGGTAGAGGCAGGAGGATCAGTCTGTTGGACTACATGAGAGCTTGTCTCAAAAATACCAAAACCAAACCAACCAAACAAAACCCTCAAAAAAGAAGGGGTGACATTCAGGATTGTTTGGCTCTTATAAATTGCACCCATTCCTGTGTGTGTGGGGGGTAGGTTCTGTGTTTTGGTCGTGGCTGTAGCTATGGACATTAGTAGCTGAGTTTCAATAAAACTTTATTGATGTTGGTTGGTGAAAACTGAAGCCTGACTTTACTATAAGTTTATGCGTTAAGAACTATTGAATTGGGCTGGAGAGATGACTCTATGCGTAAGAGCACTGGTTGTTCTTGGTGAGGAGCTGGATTCAGTTCCCTTCATCCACATAGCTGCTCACAAGCACATGTAACTCTAGGTCAGGGACTCTGATGTTCTCTCGTGACCTTCTTGGACACCAGGCATGCAGGTGGTGCACAGGCATAAATGCATATATTGGGGGAAAAGCTATTGAGTTTTTGTGCAAACCCCCTCCCCCCCTTGCTAAATACCCTGCTTAAATAGCAGGCCACACAGGGACAGGGAACAGATTGGGCCCATAGACCCTTGTTGTTGTTTTTTTTTTTTAAACCAAATATTTATACGAATTTTATTGTTAATGTGACAAACCTGCCTGCCAGGCCACGAAGCAGGCCTACTCCCTGCCACTGCTCCCTCCTGCCCTCCGCTGTTAGCAGTGATGTCGGAAGGCAGAAGCTAGTGGAGGGAGAAGAGGATGTACACTCGTTCAGACCCCTACAGTCAGGGACAGTTGACATCAGGCGGGGGTCCGTCCAGAATGCCAGAAAAGCCTACCCTGGCATAGAGCGAAAAGCCATGTAAGCAGCCATGTAAGCCAGAGTGCTGTGATGGAGCACGCATAAGCATGAGGATTTAGAACCTCATGTTCTTTCTTTTTGTGACAGGGTCTCGCCCTGTAGACTCAGCTGTCCTTAAACCCACAGAGATCTGCCTAGCTCCCTAGTGCTGGGATTAAAGGTGTGCACGAGTCAGTGTGAGCGCAAGTGTCTGTGTTTCATGTGAGGACCAGAGGGTAGCTTGCAGAGGGCAGCTTTTTGCTTTCACTGTGTGGGTTTGAGGGCTTGACCTCCGGTCATCAGGCTCAGTGGCAAGTGCCTTTGTCTGCCACAGGCACCATCTTGCTGGCCTCCACGCCACTTTTTCCTTTGGGAGACCCAGTATCACAGCCTGTGTTTGTTGCCCCCAGAAGCAGATAAAACTTTCTAAGCAGTCAGTCTTCCACTCAGTAGGGAGCCTGTAGCTTTCAGGGGAGCCACAGCCCTGGGTTCTGCTGCCTCCAAGTGGTTTCTACCCCCACCACATCCGCTTATATAGGCCGCTTGGACAGACTGGGATTCATCAGTGTTTGCCAGCTATTGCCAACAGACCTCAGTGAAAATGTTCATGTGTGCTCTGGTACTGTCCTGAGCCTACAAACTCTTCTGAGCTAGTGGTGCTTTGGTCTTGGCGGACTTGGCATTCCACCATAGGTTGCTGTCAGGGAGAAGGGAGAATGTTTTCATGGACTCTGTCTTATTGTGAAATCAATAGTTGCTGTAACATAGTTGTCCGTGACAAATACTAACCCTCCCTCCCATGACCAGCTCTCCTGAGCACCCTCAGGCACTTATTCAAAGTCATGAAGGGAGCGGAGAGTGATTGACAGGTGATGAGGGCAATGAAAAGCAGAGTTCTGTCTCATCCTGACCCGCTGTGTCTGCTCATGTGCATTGGTGTGTAATGCCTGCCCAGATGGCATTCACAGAATATTTGTGTGCATGTGTATGTGTGCATGCATGCGTATCTATGGCACTTGTGTGGAGGTCAGAAGAGTCAGCTTTCGCCACTACATGGGACCTAAGAATTAAACTCAGGTCATCAGGCTTGGGGGCAAGTGCCTATACCAGCTGAGCCATCTTGGTGACCCCATGCGTTTGGCCTTTTGATTGAAGGTGCATGCTAGCATTGTGGGTATTTATTTTGTTAAGGGCTACTTAGATTCATGAGTGGTGTATGACTTGAAGGTCCCCAAACCCTGAGCCAGAGCAGCAAGGGCTTCTGGTCAGCTGATTCTTGATACAAATGTAGATGCAGCATGGCCAGATTGCTGCTTCAACAGGAGACACTTCAAATGTATATAATGGCAACATGTACTGGTTCATTTTGTGTACATGCAAGTGTCCCTGTCCTCTAGCTTCTTTCTGTTGCTGTGATAGACGCCCCAGCCAATGTACATGTGACTATATCTACAGAATTAGAAAACAGTTGCTTTACCCGAGATTTTCATCACATGCAGACCGGTGTCCTCTGGCTGTCTGCAGCTTTTACCATGCTTTGCATTTGCTTTATTTTTGAGACTGGGTCAGGGTCTACTCTGTAACCCTGACCGGCCTGGAACTCGCTATATAGACTAGGCTGGCTTTGTGTGTGTCTGGGTGTTTTGCCTGAATGTATATCTGTATACCACATGCATGCTTATTACCTGTAGAGGCCAGAGGGCATCGGGTTCCAGTCCTCTGTCTCTCCTCCCACCCCTGCTTGTGAGTGAAAATTTTTTTAAGATTTATTTATTATGTATACAATATTCTGCCTGCATGTGTCCCTGCAGGCCGGAAGTTGGCACCAGATCTTATTAGAGATGGTTGTAAGCCACCATGTGGTTGCTGGGAATTGAACTCAGGACCTCTGGTAGAACAATCAGTGCTCTTAACCGCTGAGCCATCTCTCCAGCCCTATGAGTGAAATTTTTAAAAGAATTCTTGTAGTGGTGAGTTTGTTGGTAATGCACACTTGAAAACCACTCACTTGCGGCTGGCAAGATGTCTCTGTTAAGTGGTTGTCTTGTGAGCGTGGGGGCCTGATTGAATGTCAGGCCTAGTGGTTCACCTCTGTAATCTCAGTGCTGGGCGGATCAGGGTGGGTCCCTCAGCCTCCACCAGCTGGCCTAGCCTGTTTTGGGGGAGTTCTTGGCTAATGAGATGCCCTGTCTTAAAAGACAAACAAGTAAACTCTGACCACCACATGCTCGCACACAAAATGTGCACACGTGTCCTGCTCCACAAACATGCACATACATGCACACATGCCTCGTTTCTTCTCAGTTCTTTGTATAACAAGCATTCCACTTCTGTTTGTTCCGATACTATGGAAGTAATAGTGATTACCCCAGCAACAGGCCGCAGGGAAAGGAAGGCTGCCCGCCTGGTTGCTAGGCCAGGCAGTCTGCGATTCCCTCTGGTAAAATGGATTTAATATTTGTAAAACTTCACCCTCAAATAATTTTTAATGTTTGTTGAGCACTGGCCTAGAGACAGGGGACATGCATTTGTTATTCCCGTCCTGTCTCCAGAGGCGGGAAAGGATTTCCTCATGTCCTCCTTGATTCAGACATAAGTCTCTCAGCTCAGGAGCTACATTTGAAGACCAGATGCTAATCCCTCCTTTCTTGTTTATGGCCATGAATATCTTGCTCCCATGCATGTAGGTATATTACAAGTGTACCACATGCATGCCTTGCCCACAGAAGGCAGAAAAGGGTGTCAGATCCCAAAGCACTGGAGTTACAGATGTATTGGTGCTTGCCTGCATAGGCCGGAAGTGTTGGATCCTCTGGAACTAGATTTAAAAATGGCTGTGATCACAGTGTGGGTGATGGTGATTGAACCTGTGTCCTCTGTAAGAACAGCAAGCGCTCTTAACTGCTGGGCCACTTTATCTTTGAGGTGATAGTTCTTCATGGTGGGGATTTTCCTGTGTCTTGTTGGATATTTAGTGGCATCTGGGTTCTCTAACTAGATGCCAGCATGTGTTGGTGAGGATGGTACATGGAGGAACCAAAGTCTAGTAAGGAAATAGGAAGTGAGTGCTGACGCCACACTTAATGGATGCCCGGTGCCCTTGGCGCAAGTGGCTTGTTAGACCCAGCCCTCACTATAACCTGATAGGTGTAGTTGCTTTTCTCATCCCTGCGTCAGGCTGGCTGTCCCCGTCCTTCTCCAGGCAGTCACCTTCCCTAAAGTCAGCAGGGGCTGGGATCTGAACCCTAAATGCCCACCTCTGATTGAATCCAGGTCTCTCTAGTCTTTCCCATGCTCTTAAATCGTAGAGCTGGAGAGGTTGCTGCGGGGGCGGGGAGGGGGGCAAGAATGCATCCTACACTTGCTGAGGATGCAAGTTTTGATTCCCAGTATTCATGTTCTGAGGGATCCAATGCCTTATAGGCTCAGTGGGCCCCTGGGATTCACATGTACCGCTGCCCCAAGTTCTAGAACTGGAGTCGTACCTGCCCAGCCAAGTGCGGGAGTTTTCTTCTTCCTCAGAACGGGTCTCGCTGTGTAGTGCTGGCTGGCTTGTGACCTGCCATATCGCTGATCAGGGTCTTGAACACTTGATCTTTCTGCATCTGCTTCTCGCTGCTGGGATTGCAGAAACACCGTACAGGGCCTACATTTTTATAATCTCTGCCGGTGTCTAGCTTCTTACCTTTGTGGATCGTTCATGTCTTTCTGTCAGGACCAAATCATCTCACTTCAGGTCATGACCAGTTTGCTGTCTTTAGGGTCCAGGAGCCATACTGGGCGGTCCCAAAATGTGTGAGGATAAACAGGTCTGGACTGGGTGGGTTTTTGTTTGTTTGTTTTTGTTTTTGAGACAGGGTTTCTCTGAAGGTTTGGAGCCTGTCCTGGAACTAGCCCACTTGTAGACCAGGCTGGCTTACAGAGAGATCCACCCACCTCTGCCTCCCAAGTGCTGGGATTAAAGGCGTGTGCCACCATCGCCAGGTGACTGGGTGGGTTCTTAGGAAACTGTTAACCCCTCTAAAGCATTTGACCTTTGTTCTGCTTGTTTGACCAAGGAAGGAAACCATTTGAGCCGGGCGGTGGTGGCACACTCCTTTAATCCCCAGCACTCGGGAGGCAGAGGCAGGCGGATCTCTGTGAGTTCGAGACCAGCCTGGTCTACAAGAGCTAGTTCCAGGACAGGCTCCAAAACCACAGAGAAACCCTGTCTCGAAAAATCAAAAAAA